>NW_020529332.1:0-18845 GCF_003368295.1 Carassius auratus
ACTTTGCACGCTACTCCTCCCGCATTTTTTTGTCACAGACCCATGAATGAGGTGTCAAATCGTGCGGATATTGAGGAGAGGTGTGCTATGACTTTTCTAAGCAATCGGACTTACGATAATCGTACAGCGGGCGAAAAAATGTGTGAAAATATCCATTGACTTAACATTGGAAAAAACTATCTGACATCATATCTTTGGATTAGAAAGTCATAGAGGCTTTAGGAGAGGGCTCTTTGACTCGGCCTATCAGCAGTCCATAATGTAGTGACATAACAACTTCATATCCATGCCCTAGCAACCAATTTTAGCCCCCTAGCAACTGTTTAACTACATTTAAAAGCTGTATCTCAGCAAAAATAACTATATAGAAACACTGGCTTGGGCTTTTTGCATTCAGGCTGGTAAAATAATCTTTAAATATCACCCATAAACTATATAGTCACACCATAGCAACCATATAGAGCACCCTAGCAACCATGTAGCAATATAAATCCTTCTTTCTCTGCTTCAAAACATCACACAGGCATCATGGGTGGCTACAGGGCGCCGAGTTTTGCCACTGCAAGCACCACTCACATTTTCTTCAGGAAATGTACCTTCTAGTTCTTCTTATTATTCTTACTTCTTCCGTACGAATTTCGGCGCGTAACTAGTCCCGCAGTTTTCGTCACAGACCAACGAAACAGGCGTCAAATCGTGCGGCCTAGTCGGGAATGGTGTGCTATGACTTTTATAAGCGATCGGGCGTACGATGTTCGTACACCGGGCGAAAAAACGGGCGAAAAAACGCATAGACAATGCATTGCGGCCAACTTTGACGGATCGTAGCTCCGAGAGAGAATTTCGCAGAAACATGTGAATCACCACATTTGGAGAGGCTATCAGGCTGTGCGCGATCATACCCCGCAATGGGGTACAAGTTGCACCCCTGGGGTGCAAGAGCCCCCCAAAGTTGCCCCATTCTAAGCCAATGGTGAGGGATCGCCCATGAAACAATGTGTTTTCCTACTGTGGGAAATTACATAGGGATTTTGCATTGAACATAACTATGGATCACATAGTCATAGAGACAAGGGGGTGGGCTCATTTGAATCAGGCAACAATCAGTCTCTCTGGATCACTGTGAATCTATCAAGCCACGCCCTAGCAACCATATAGAGCACCATAGCAACAAGCCCCATAGACTTCCATTGAAAAGATCAAATGAATAACTTTGGATAGAAGTGTCATAGAAACATGAGGTTGGGCTCGTTTGACTCGGGCAGCAAACGGCCAATCATGTTTCTCCTTCAAGACAACCTAGCCACGCCCTAGCAACCATTAAGAGCTACCTAGCAACCCAAAGTATAGAGAGATATCTTAACATCTGAAAGACATAGAAGCATGGGGGTTGGTTTATATTAGCAAGCGACCATTGGAGTATCATCATTGGCAGCTGCCAGGCCACTCCCTAGCAACCAAACACAGTACCCTAGCAACCGTTTTGCAAGATCTATATCTCTGCATCAGAACATCGTAGAGGCATGGGGGTTGGTTATATTGGCGGGCAGCCTTTGGACTATCACCATTGGCAGCTGCTAAGCCACTCCATAGCAACCAAATGGAGTACCCTAGCAACCGTTTTGCATGACCTATATCTCTGCATCAGAACATCGTACAGACATGGCGGTTGGATTTTTTTGACTCATGCTAGCAAACTGGACTTCCAACATGCTAGTCATGCTAGCAGTGATTAGCTACATGCTAATAGTGATTAGCTAAGTGCTCAAATGGGCTAAGAACTCTATAATAACTACATAGTGACCATCTGTGACAACTACCAACCACTTAGTAACATCATAGCAACCACCCAGGAGACCATAGCAACTGCCTAGCAACCAGCCGAAACACCCTAGCAACCGCCTAGCAACACCTTAGCAACCACCCCAAGTACCATAGCAACTGCCTAGCAACCACCCAGGTTACCATAGCAACCGCCCTAGCAACCACCCCGGTTACCCTAGCAACCACATAGCAACACCCTAGCAACCGCCCAATAACCCTAGCAACCACCCTGGGTACCTTAGCAACGGCCCTAGCAACCATCATGGGGACCCTAGCAACCGCCCTAGCAACCACCCCCGGGTACCCTAGCAACCGCATAGCAACACCCTAGCAACCACCCCGATTACCCTAGCAACCACCCTAAGTACCCTAGCAACGGCCCTAGCAACCATCATGGGGACCCTAGCAACCACCCTAGCAACCACCCCGGGTACCCTAGCAACCACATAGCAACACCCTAGCAACCACCCCGATTACCCTAGCAACCACCCTGAGTACCCTAGCAACGGCCCTAGCAACCATCATGGGGACCCTAGCAACCACCCTAGCAACCACCCCTGGTACCATAGCAACACCCTAGCAACCACCCCGATTACCCTAGCAACCACCCTGGGTACCCTAGCAACGGCCCTAGCAACCATCATAGGGACCCTAGCAACCGCCCTAGCAACCACCCCGGGTACCCTAGCAACCACACCTTAGCAACAGAGGGGCGAGTTTTGCCACTGCAAGCACCACTCACATTTTCTTCAGGAAATGTACCTTCTAGTTATTCTTATTATTCTTATTATTCTTCTTCCGCCAAAATTTCGGCGCGTAACTAGTCCCGCAGTTTTCGTCACAGACCAACGAAACAGGCGTCAAATCGTGCGGACTAATCGGGAATGGTGTGCTATGACTTTTATAAGCGATCGGGCGTACGATGTTCGTACACCGGGCGAAATATCGGCCGAAAAATCGCATAGACAACGCATTACGGCCAACTTTGACGGATCGTAGCTCCGAGAGAGAAATTCGCAGAAACATGTGAATCACCACATTTGGAGAGGCTATGAGGCTGTGCGCGATCATACCCCGCAATGGGGTACAAGTTGCACCCCTGGGGCGCAAGAGCCCCCCAAAGTTGCCCCATTCTAAGCCAATGGTGAGGGATCGCCCATGAAACAATGTGTTTTTCCTACTGTGGGAAATTACATAGGGATTTTGCATTGAACATAACTATGGATCACATAGTCATAGAGACAAGGGGGTGGGCTCATTTGAATCAGGCAACCAATCAGACTCTCAGGATCATGATGAAGCTATCAAGCCACGCCCTAGCAACCATATAGAGCACCATAGCAACAAGCCCCATAGACTTCCATTGAAAAATATAAAATGAATAACTTTGGATAAAAGTGTCATAGAAACATGAGGGTTGGCTCGTTTGACTCGGGGGAGCAAATGGCCAATCACGATTCACCTTCAACTCTTCATAGCCACGCCCTAGCAACCATTTGGACCTCCCTAGCGACCAAAAGCATAGAGAGATATCTTCAAATCTGAATATCATAAAGGCATGGGGGTTGGTTTATGTCATTCATACTAGCAAGCAGACTTCGGAGTATCATCATTGGCAGCTGCCAGGCCACTCCCTAGCAACCAAACACAGTACCCTAGCAACCGTTTTTTAAGATCTATATCTCTGCATCAGAACATCGTAGAGGCATGGGGGTTGGTTTATATTGACGAGCAGCCTTTGGAGTATCACCATTGGCAGCTGCCAAGCCACTCCATAGCAACCAAACGGAGTACCCTAGCAACCGTTTTGCACGACCTATATCTCTGCATCAGAACATCGTACAGACATGGCGGTTGGATTTTTTGGCTCATGCTAGCACACTGGACTTCCAACATGCTAGTCATGCTAGCAGTGATTAGCTACATGCTAATAGTGATTAGCTAAGTGCTCAAATGGGCTAAGAACTCTATAATAACTACATAGTGACCATCTGTGACAACTACCAACGACCTAGTAACATCATAGCAACCACCCAGGAGACCATAGCAACTGCCTAGCAACCACCCCGGGTACCCTAGCAACCGCCTAGCAACACCTTAGCAACCACCCCGATTACCCTAGCAACCACCCTGGGTACCCTAGCAACGGCCCTAGCAACCATCATGGGGACCCTAGCAACCGCCCTAGCAACCACCCCGGGTACCCTAGCAACCACATAGCAACACCCTAGCAACCACCCCGATTACCCTAGCAACCAACCTGGGTACCCTAGCAACGGCCCTAGCAACCATCATGGGGACCCTAGCAACCGCCCTAGCAACCACCCCGGGTACCCTAGCAACCACATAGCAACACCCTAGCAACCGCCCCGATTACCCTAGCAACCAACCTGGGTACCCTAGCAACGGCCCTAGCAACCATCATGGGGACCCTAGCAACCGCCCTAGCAACCACCCCGGGTACCCTAGCAACCACATAGCAACACCCTAGCAACCGCCCCAATTACCCTAGCAACCACCCTGGGTACCTTAGCAACGGCCCTAGCAACCATCATGGGGACCCTAGCAACCGCCCTAGCAACCACCCCGGGTACCCTAGCAACCACATAGCAACACCCTAGCAACCACCCCAATTACCCTAGCAACCACGCTGGGTACCCTAGCAACGGCCCTAGCAACCATCATGTGGACCCTAGCAACCGCCCTAGCAACCACCCCGGGTACCCTAGCAACCCCATAGCAACACCCTAGCAACCGCCCCGATTACCCTAGCAACCATCCCGATTACCCTAGCAACCACCCTGGGTACCTTAGCAACGGCCCTAGCAACCATCATGGGGACCCTAGCAACCGCCCTAGTAACCATCCCATATACCATAGCAACCAACCCGGGTACCCTAGCAACCTCATTACAACACCCTATAGCAACAGAGGGCGAGTTTTGCCACTGCAAGCACCACTCACATTTTCTTCAGGAAATGTACCTTCTAGTTAGTGGTGCTTGCCGGAGGCAAGGCATCACTATTATTATCTCACATACTTATTATTCTTCTTCTTCTTCTTCTTACTTCTTCCGTACAAAACTTCGGCGCGTAACTCGTCCCGCAGTTTTTGTCACAGACCAACGAAACAGGCGTCAAATCGTGCGCCCTATTGAGGAGAGGTGTGCTATGACTTTTATAAGCGATCGGGCGTACGATGTTCGTACAGCGGGCGAAAAATCGGCCGAAAAACGTCCCATAGGAAATGCATTAAAAAAAAATTTGACGGAGCATAGCTCTGAGAGAGAATTTCGCAGAAACATGTGAATCACCACATTTGGAGAGGCTATAAGGCTGTGCGAGAACATACCCCCAAGTGGGGTAAAAGTTGTACCCCTGGGGGGCTAGAGACCCCCAAATTTGCCCCATAGACATACAATGGTAAGGGATCGCCCATGAAACACTGTGTTTTTCCTACTGTGGGAAATTACATAGGGATATTGTATTAAACATAACTCTGCATCACAGTGTCATAGAGACAAGGGGGTGGGCTCATTTGAATCAGGCAACCAATCAGTCTCTCAGGATCACTGTGAATCTATCAAGCCACGCCCTAGCAACCATAGAGAGCGCCATAGCAACAAGCCCCATAGACTTCCATTGAAAAAGATCAAATGAATAACGTTGGATAGAAGTGTCATAGAAACATGAGGGTGGGCTCGTTTGACTCGAGCACTAAACGGCCAATCACGTATCACATTCAACACTTCCTAGCCACGCCCTAGCAACCATTAAGAGCTACCTAGCAACCTAAATCCAAAGATAGATATCTTAACATCTGAAAGACATAGAAGCATGGGGGTTGGTTTATATTGGTGAGCAGCCTTTGAAGTATCATCATTGGCAGCTGCAAGGCCACTCCCTAGCAACCAACCAGAGTACCCTAGCAACCGTTTTGCAAGATCTATATCTCCGCATCAGAACATCGTAGAGGCATGGGGGTTGGTTTATATTGGCGAGCAGACTTTGGAGTATCACCACTGGCAGCTGCCAAGCCACTCCATAGCAACCAAACGGAGTACCCTAGCAACCGTTTTACACGACCTATATCTCTGCATCAGAACATCGTACAGACATGGCGGTTGGATTTTTTGACTCATGCTAGAACACTGGACTTCCAACATGCTAGTCATGCTAGCAGTGATTAGCTACATGCTAATAGTGATTAGCTAAGTGCTCAAATGGGCTAAGAACTCTATAATAACTACATAGTGACCATCTGTGACAACTACCAACCACCAAGTAACATCATAGCAACCACCCAGGAGACCATAGCAACTGCCTAGCAACCAGCCAAAACACCCTAGCAACCGCCTAGCAACACCTTAGCAACCACCCCAAGTACCGTAGCAACTGCCTAGCAACCACCCAGGTTACCCTAGCAACCGCCCTAGCAACCACCCCGGGTACCCTAGCAACCACATAGCAACACCCTAGCAACCGCCTCGATTACCCTAGCAACCACCCTGGGTACCCTAGCAACGGCCCTAGCAACCATCATGGGGACCCTAGCAACCGCCCTAGCAACCACCCCGGGTACCCTAGCAACCACATAGCAACACCCTAGCAACCGCCCCGATTACCCTAGCAACCACCCTGGGTACCCTAGCAACCGCCCTAGCAACCATCATGGGGACCCTAGCAACCGCCCTAGCAACCACCCCGGGTACCCTAGCAACCACATAGCAACACCCTAGCAACCATCCCGATTACCCTAGCAACCACCCTGGGTACCTTAGCAACGGCCCTAGCAACCATCATGGGGACCCTAGCAACCGCCCTAGCAACCACCCCATGTACCCTAGCAACCTCATTGCAACACCCTAGCAACAGAGGGGCGAGTTTTGCCACTGCAAGCACCACTCACATTTTCTTCAGGAAATGTACCTTCTAGTGTTACTATTACTATTCGCCTTGACAAAACTTTGGCACGCTACTCCTCCCGCATTTTTTGTCACAGACCCATGAATGAGGTGTCAAATCGTGCGGGATATTGAGGAGAGGTGTGCTATGACTTTTCTAAGCAATCGGACTTACGATAATCGTACAGCGGGCGAAGAAAATGTGCGAAAATATCCCATTGACTTAACATTGGAAAAACTATCTGACATCATATCTTTGGATCAGAAAGTCATAGAGGCTTGGGAGAGGGCTCTTTTGACTCGGCCTATCAAGCAGTCCATAAGTAGTGACATAACAACTTCATATCCATGCCCTAGCAACCAATTTTAGCCCCCTAGCAACTGTTTAACTACATTTAAAAGCTGTATCTCAGCAAAAATAACTATATAGAAACACTGGCTTGGGCTTTTTGCATTCAGGCTGGTAAATAATCTTTAAATATCACCCCATAAACTATATAGTCACACCATAGCAACCATATAGAGCACCCTAGCAACCATGTAGCAATATAAATCCTTCTATCTCTGCTTCAAAACATCACACAGGCATCATGGGTGGCTACAGGGCGCCGAGTTTTGCCACTGCAAGCACCACTCACATTTTCTTCAGGAAATGTACCTTCTAGTTAGTGGTGCTTGCCGGAGGCAAAGCACTACTATTATTATCTCACATACTTATTATTATTATTATTCTTACTTCTTCCGTACGATTTTCGGCGCGTAACTAGTCCCGCAGTTTTCGTCACAGACCAACGAAACAGGCGTCAAATCGTGCGGCCTATACGGGAATGGTGTGCTATGACTTTTATAAGCGATCGGGCGTACGATGTTCGTACACCGGGCGAAAAATCGGGCGAAAAATCCCATAGACAATGCATTGCGGCCAACTTTGACGGATCGTAGCTCCGAGAGAGAATTTCGCAGAAACATGTGAATCACTACATTTGGAGAGGCTATCAGGCTGTGTGAGAACATACCCCGCAACGGGGTATAAGTTGTACCCCTGGGGCGCAAGAGCCCCCCAAAGTTGCCCCATTCTATACCAATGGTTAGGGATAGCCCATGAAACAATGTGTTTCACCTACTGTGGGAAATTACATAGGGATTTTGCATTGAACATAACTACCTATCACAATGTCATTGAGACAAGGGGGTGGGCTCATTTGAATCAGGCAACCAATCAGTCTCTCAGGGTCGTTATGAGGCTATCAAGCCACGCCCTAGCAACCATTAACAAGCCCCTTAGTAACAAGCTCCATAGACTTCCATTGAAAATTATAAAATGAATAACTTTGGATAGAAGTGTCATAGAAACATTAGGGTTGGCTCGTTTGACACGGGGCAGCAAATGGCCAATCACGAATCACCTTCAACACTTCATAGCCACGCCCTAGCAACCATTTGGACCTCCCTAGCGACCAAAAGCATAGAGTGATATCTTCAAATCTGAATATCATAAACGCATGGGGGTTGGTTTATATCATTCAAACTAGCAAGCAGACTTCGGAGTATCATCATTGGCAGTTGCCAGGCCACTCCCTAGCAACCAAACACAGTACCCTAGCAACCGTTTTGCAAGATCTATATCTCTGCATCAGATCATCGTAGAGACATGGGGGTTGGTTTATATTGGCGAACAGCCTTTGGAGTTTCATCATTGGCAGCTGCCAAGCCACTCCATAGCAACCAAACACAGTACCCTAGCAACCGTTTTGCACGACCTATATCTCTGCATCAGAACATCGTACAGACATGGCGGTTGGATTTTTTTTCTCATGCTAGCACACTGGACTTCCAACATGCTAGTCATGCTAGCAGTGATTAGCTACATGCTAATAGTGATTAGCTAAGTGCTCAAATGGGCTAAGAACTCTATAATAACTACATAGTGACCATCTGTGACAACTACCAACCAGCTAGTAACATCATAGCAACCACCCAGGAGACCATAGCAACTGCCTAGCAACCACCCCGGGTACCCTAGCAACCACATAGCAACACCCTAGCAACCGCCCCGATCACCCTAGCAACCACCCTGGGTACCTTAGCAACGGCCCTAGCAACCACCCAGGTTACCATAGCAACTGCCTAGCAACCAGCCAAAACACCCTAGCAACCGCCTAGCAACACCTTAGCAACCACCCCAAGTACCGTAGCAACTGCCTAGCAACCACCCAGGTTACCATAGCAACCGCCCTAGCAACCACCCCGGGTACCCTAGCAACCACATAGCAACACCCTAGCAACCACCCCGATTACCCTAGCAACCACGCTGGGTACCCTAGCAACGGCCCTAGCAACCATCATGTGGACCCTAGCAACCGCCCTAGCAACCACCCCGGGTACCCTAGCAACCACATAGCAACACCCTAGCAACCACCCTGATTACCCTAGCAACCACCCTGAGTACCCTAGCAACGGCCCTAGCAACCACCCTGGGTACCTTAGCAACCATCATGGGGACCCTAGCAACCGCCCTAGCAACCACCCCTGGTACCCTAGCAACCACATAGCAAGACCCTAGCAACCATTCAGATTACCCTAGCAACCACCCTGGGTACCTTAGCAACCATCATGGGGTCCCTAGCAATCGCCCTAGCAACCACCCAGGGTACCTTAGCAACCACCGTAGCAGCCTCATTGCAACAACCTAGCAACAGGGCGCCGAGTTTTGCCACTGCAAGCACCACTCACATTTTCTTCAGGAAATGTACCTTCTAGTGTTACTATTACTATTCGCTTTGTCAAAACTTTGGCACGCTACTCCTCCCGCATTTTTTGTCACAGACCCATGAATGAGGTGTCAAATCCTGCGGGATATTGAGGAGAGGTGTGCTATGACTTTTCTAAGCAATCGGACTTACGATAATCGTACAGCGGGCGAAGAAAATGTGTCAAAATATCCCATTGACTTAACATTGGAAAAACTATCTGACATCATATCTTTGGATTAGAAAGTCATAGAGGCTTGGGAGAGGGCTCTTTTGACTCGGCCTATCAAGCAGTCCATAAGTAGTGACATAACAACTTCATATCCATGCCCTAGCAACCAATTTTAGCCCCCTAGCAACTGTTTAACTACATTTAAAAGCTGTATCTCAGCAAAAATAACTATATAGAAACACTGGCTTGGCCTTTTTGCATTCAGGCTGGTAAATAATCTTTAAATATCACCCCATAAACTATATAGTCACACCATAGCAACCATATAGAGCACCCTAGCAACCATGTAGCAATATAAATCCTTCTATCTCTGCTTCAAAACATCACACAGGCATCATGGGTGGCTACAGGGCGCAGAGTTTTGCCACTGCAAGCACCACTCACATTTTCTTCAGGAAATGTACCTTCTAGTGTTACTATTACTATTCGCCTTGACAGAACTTTGGCACGCTACTCCTCCCGCATTTTTTGTCGCAGACCCATGAATGAGATGTCAAAACGTGCGGCTTATTGAGGAGAGGTGTGCTATGACTTTTCTAAGGAATCGGACTTACGATAATCGTACAGCGGGCGAAGAAAATATGTGAAAATATCCCATTGACTTAACATTGGAAAAACTATCTGACATCATATCTTTGGATTAGAAAGTCATAGAGGCTTGGGAGAGGGCTCTTTTGACTCGGCCTATCAAGCAGTCCATAAGTAGTGACATAACAACTTCATATCCATGCCCTAGCAACCAATTTTAGCCCCCTAGCAACTGTTTAACTACATTTAAAAGCTGTATCTCAGCAAAAATAACTATATAGAAACACTGGCTTGGCCTTTTTGCATTCAGGCTGGTAAATAATCTTTAAATATCACCCCATAAACTATATAGTCACACCATAGCAACCATATAGAGCACCCTAGCAACCATGTAGCAATATAAATCCTTCTATCTCTGCTTCAAAACATCACACAGGCATCATGGGTGGCTACAGGGCGCCGAGTTTTGCCACTGCAAGCACCACTCACATTTTCTTCAGGAAATGTACCTTCTAGTTATTATTAGTGGTGCTTGCCGGAGGCAAGGCATCACTATTATTATCTCACATACTTATTATTCTTCTTCTTCTTCTTCTTACTTCTTCCGTACAAAACTTCGGCGCGTAACTCGTCCCGCAGTTTTTGTCACAGACCAACGAAACAGGCGTCAAATCGTGCGCCCTATTGAGGAGAGGTGTGCTATGACTTTTATAAGCGATCGGGCGTACGATGTTCGTACAGCGGGCGAAAAATCGGCCGAAAAACGTCCCATAGGAAATGCATTAAAAAAAAATTTGACGGAGCATAGCTCTGAGAGAGAATTTCGCAGAAACACGTGAATCACCACATTTGGAGAGGCTATCAGGCTGTGTGAGAACATACCCCGCAGTGGGGTATAAGTTGTACCCCTGGGGCGCAAGAGCCCCCCAAATTTGCCCCCAATACAAAGTATAGGGAGGGCTTCTCCAACTATGGGAAAAAATTACATAGGGATTTTGTATTGAACATAACTCTGGATCACAGTGTCATAGAGACAAGGGGGTGGGCTCATTTGAATCAGGCAACCAATCAGTCTCTCAGGATCACTGTGAATCTATCAAGCCACGCCCTAGCAACCATATAGAGCACCATAGCAACAAGCCCCATAGACTTCCATTGAAAAAAATCAAATGAATAACTTTGGATAGAAGTGTGATAGAAACATGAGGGTGGGCTCGTTTGACTCGGGCAGCAAACGGCCAATCATGTATCTCCTTCAAGGCAACCTAGCCACGCCCTAGCAACCATTTAGAGCAACCTAGCAACCCAAAGTATAGAGAGATATCTTAACATCTGAAAGACATAGAAGCATGGGGGTTGGTTCATATTAGCAAGCGACCATTGGAGTATCATCATTGGCAGCTGCCAGGCCACTCCCTAGCAACCAAACACAGTACCCTAGCAACCGTTTTGCAAGATCTATATCTCTGCATCAGAACATCGTACAGACATGGGGGTTGGTTTATATTGACAAGCAGCCTTTGGAGTATCACCATTGGCAGATGCCAAGCCACTCCATAGCAACCAAACGGAGTACCCTAGCAACCGTTTTGCAAGATCTATATCTCTGCATCAGAACATCGTACAGACATGGCGGTTGGATTTTTTGACTCATGCTAGCACACTGGACTTCCAACATGCTAGTCATGCTAGCAGTGATTAGCTACATGCTAATAGTGATTAGCTAAGTGCTCAAATGGGCTAAGAACTCTATAATAACTACATAGTGACCATCTGTGACAACTACCAACCAGCTAGTAACATCATAGCAACCACCTAGGAGACCATAGCAACTGCCTAGCAACCAGCCAAAACACCCTAGCAACCGCCTAGCAACACCTTAGCAACCACCCCAAGTACCGTAGCAACTGCCTAGCAACCACCCAGGTTACCATAGCAACCGCCCTAGCAACCACCCCGGGTACCCTAGCAACCACATAGCAACACCCTAGCAACCGCCCCAATTACCCTAGCAACCACCCTGGGTACCTTAGCAACGGCCCTAGCAACCATCATGGAGACCCTAGCAACCGCCCTAGCAACCACCCCAGGTACCCTAGCAACCGCATAGCAACACCCTAGCAACCACCCTGATTACCCTAGCAACCACCCTGAGTACCTTAGCAACGGCCCTAGCAACCATCATGGGGACCCTAGCAACCACCCCGGGTACCCTAGCAACCACATAGCAACACCCTAGCAACCACCCCGGGTACCCTAGCAACCATGCTGGGTACCCTAGCAACGGCCCTAGCAACCATCATAGGGACCCTAGTAACCACCCCGGGTACCCTAGCAACCACATAGCAACACCCTAGTAACCGCCCCAATTACCCTAGCAACCACCCTGGGTACCCTAGCAACGGCCCTAGCAACCATCATGGGTACCCTAGCAACGGCCCTAGCAACCATCATGGGTACCCTAGCAACCACCCTAGCAACCACCCCGGGTACCCTAGCAACCACATAGCAACACCTTAGCAACCACCTCGATTACCCTAGCAACCACTCTGGGTACCCTAGCAACGGCCCTAACAACAATCCTGGGTACTGCCCTAATAACCACCCTGAGTACCTCAGCAACAACATAGCATGTTCTACAGTATGCTAAAAACACCACAGTAACCATTTATGGTAACTAGCAAGTACCTAGCAACATCCTATAAACCTACTAAAACACCATTGCAACCACCCACAGCACAGGCAGCACAATATCAACCACCAATAATGACTAGCAACCACCAGAACACAATCAAAACCACCTATCAGCACCATAGTAACCACCTAGCAATCACTGCGAACAACTTAGCAACTGCCTAACAGTCACACAGAGTACTCTAGCAACAACAGGGTAACCGTTCAGCAACTACCCAGATTACACTAGCTACTGACTAGGAACACACTAGCAAAAAGCTACCGAAACACTTATAAGCAATGATACAACATATTCTCCAGCATCACTGAGCAGCTTGTGTGGCAGTGGGGAGAAGGATGGAAGCTAAACAAGACAATAATGTTTATTAGCAACGTTATGGAACAGTACACAAATGAAATTTGCTTATTGATTATGATGAGGACATGATGGGGTTAAATTAAGTGTCCTTCTTAGTTATGTGTATATATATATTATATTGTATGGGTGTATCATTGCATTGCATATGTATATCATTATATTACATCAAGGTATATCCATCCAAACATATTCCTTGGCTTTGTCTCCATTAGAGGTGGTAATTTAATATTTAAACACAAAGTTAATCACTAAATTCATTACATAATGTTTCTTTCTCTGTATTTTAAAGGCTATAACAATTTGAAAGTATTGATTTTAAAGTGCTCATTATTAAAGAATGTTATTATATGACCCATGGTGATCTTAAAAACAAAGACAGAAATATTTGAATTTAACTGTGTTTAACTTTTCGATATGTGGGACCTTTATTGTTTATTTTTAATAATAAGGCTTGATGCACACATAAAAAAAAAAAAATCCACTGTCTCCATGGACTCTCTCTTCTATATATGGATAGAAAAGAAACGCTGCATGGCTATTGGCTGTGCAGCTGAAGTTCGCGTTGTTGATTGGCTGAGTAATACTGCGCTAGAGCAAGACCAGCCTCGACGATGTTCCAGAAATCTCCCTGAGGTGAGTACGGATGGTTTGCTTTTCTAACGTCTGCCTTTAATAACGAATTTTAAGAAATAAAATATGTTGCCAAAGTGCTGTATACTATTTTTGCCTGAAATTTGTTTATGCATCAGCTAATTCTGAATATTAGTGCAATATTGCCTGAGCAAGAGTGCTTTTTAAAGGTATTTTAGCAGAGGTTAGTCATTGATGTTAGGCCGCTGGAGATCGATGTTATTTTTTCCTGTTTGAAAGTGCCTTTGGGACAGTATTTCCTAATATTCACCGCCTATTTAAGAAATAAATTAGTTTGAGGTGACTGTGAGGCATTAGACATTTGTGAGGCCTGAATGCTGCGTGTTGGGTGTCATTAAAGCACGTATTTTTTGCTGTTCCATATACGTCTGTAAGTGGTTTTTCATATATCCACGAGGTAATAATAGGCAGAGCTCTGAAACTACACACAGACCGCCGTGTCTGACACGCTAGTGGTGGCGAATCGGCTCAGATTCACACACGGAGTCCGTGTGAGGTACATATTAACGGAACTTATCCGTTTCCTCTCGGTAGCGGGGTGCGGCCGGCTTCCCGCTTTGATCTTAAATGAGCGCGAAATAGTTTCTAAATCATTTCGAAATTAAAAAGGCCGCTGGTTTCCTGCTTGAATGTGCCTTTAGAACAGTAATTCATAGTATTAACCGTGTATTTAAGAATGACTTTTGTTTGAGATTAATGTGAGGCATTATAAATCTGTGCGGTCTGATTAATTCTGCGTGTTGGGGGTGATTAATGCAAGTATTTTCTGCTGTTCAATAAACGTCTATATAGTGGTCTTTCACTGAACCACGAAATAAAAATAGACAGCGCTCTGAAACTACACACAGACCGCAGTGTCTGACACGATAGTGACGGCGAATCGGCTCAGATTCACACACGGAGTCCGTGTGAGGTAACGTAGATATTAACGGGACTTATCCGTCTTTGTCTCGCTCTTGGGCGCGGCCGGCGGCGGCTTCCCGTTTTGATCGTAAATGAGGGCGAAATCTGCTCTTTTTTTTTTTTTTTGGACACAGAAAATGTTGTTGAGTTACAGTTTAGATGCCGTTTCAGCTAAACTTTTATGTACTTTTTTCATAATTTATGATTGGAATATAATTACAGTACTTTATAAAGGTAATGTTTAATGGTTCTAAGTCAGCAGGTTGAAGTGAGAATTAAAATTTGGATCGTGGACGATTTGTGCTAACAGTTTACTTATCCATGCATTTATCTTAAGTAATGAATGGGTCAGGGAGGAGAGACGGTGTTTAAAGCTTTACTACAATCTGTTCATGTGCACCGAATGCAGAGGAAGAGCAAGCTGAAGTTGTTCGTTGTTTGTCTGTGACCAGTGCTCCATTCACTTGATGAGAAACAGTTAAAACAGTGGTATTGTAAGATATCTTTTCAATTTAAAATATCTGTGTCCTTTCTTAACATAATTTATATAAAGATTATATATCAGAAGTTAATTATATAATGTAATGATTACGAATAAACTTATTATCAGTGTTGAAAAAGGTCGTGCTGCTTATTATTGTGTGAAATGTTTTTTTTTTGATAATCTGTTTTGCATTTTTACATTTTGTAATGAACTAATGCATTTTTTTCAGCATTCTTTGAAAATAAAGTAAAAAAATAAAAATCAAGTCCAAAATCTTTGTTAAATACTTCACTTTTGATCAGTTCATGTCTGCTTAGTAAAAGTATTAACAAAATTATTAAACCCAAACATAATAGTTAAAATTCAGTTTCCACAAAAATATGAAGCAGCACAACTGTTTTCAACATTGATGATAACATGACACAGAAAAATGGAGTTAACTATTATAATTCAGTTTGCCATCACCAAAATAAATTAAATGTAAAAATATAATACAAATAAAAAGTAAATTTTAAGCTGTAATAATAATTGACAATATCACAGTTTTTACTGAATTTATCAGCTTTGGAGAGTATAAAAGTATTTTGAAAATAAATAAATGGAATTAAAATCTTTTTAGCTTTCATCATCTAATTTTTTACATTTTTTGTAGTTGCAAAATGTAATTTTCCTCTGTTTTGTGTTGATATGGTTGACATCCATGCATCTCTGATCTAATGTGTTTTATGTGTCCCGATGTATTTGTCATATGCCTATTAACATCTGTTTTTGTAGATATATTTAAACGTTTACCATAAACATATATTTGGACATAGACCGCATATTCAATGTTTATATTAAGAATACAATTTGATTTTTTTTTTCTGGTTTAAGTCATAAGAGGTATATTGAAAGTCAGAGATCTGTGTTTTGTTATCAACTGTCCCAGTTCTGTGCTGTCAAGCATTAATTTATTCTTTTTTTGTTGTTCATTTTTTCTTTGTTTAGATTGATCATTGAGCTTTAACTCCTGAGCAATTCCTGAGGTTTGTTTGCATTTTTTGGTTAATGTACATTCAAATGTGCAGTATGCAGGAATTAGAAAATGTGAAATCTTGTAAATCAGAGACGTTGTAGTTTATGGGGTTGACAGATTTTAAGTTAAGTCTGACATTTTATTTCTATTTTAAAATTACAGCATTACGAGCACTACAAACTCTCCACTGCACAATATCCAGTAAGTATATTTATTTATTAAATGGATAAAATATAAACAGATGACAAAGAAATATTAATGAGATATTACTGATTCATTGATGCACCATAGCGCTTCAGAACCTGTGACTAGCATGTGGAGTTTCGTGAAATTCACTGGGGAATGTTGTAGGCCTCAATGATTTTCCTTGCTTGTACATTTCACATAAAGTCAATGAGAGAGTGATGAAATGATATTCATTTGCTGGGGGAACCATTCCTTTTAAGTTGCTGTAAGTTATAGATAAACAGTTTTTTGTTCCTTAAAGATAGAACCAGTTTATTTTATAGCCATGGTCTGCATTCGAAGTTGCATACTCTCTGATATTTCATATGAATAAGTAATAATTTTGCAATAAAAAATAGTCTAATATGTGTGGTATGAATGTAGATGTACTATATTTGTCATGTTATCACTGTCATGTAAGCTACAGCATCAGTTACAATGTAATTCACAATTTTGCTTCTGTGGGCTCATGGGGTAGACTAAACTAAAGAATATCAGTAGAAGTGGTAGGTCATCCAGGTACTTTTCACCCTACTATATAGTAGAAAAGTATGTAAGTTCTGATAATTCCCTAAACTTTTCAAACCAGGTAAAAAACATCACTTGTTGAACATCCAATCAGAAAAAAATGCTCTCTGCCTGTCATTTATTTAGATTCTGTCATACTGTTTGACAGTCAGTATATTATATTGACAATATATTATATTTTGCTACTTTTGTGTTTTACTACACTGAGGAACCTGTTTGGCCAATCAATTACTTTAGCTTTAGGTTTAGAATATAATACATTTTGATTGAAAATCTGACTGTATTTAAAAAATATATATATATAAATGCGTACGACAGTAAGTCCTGTCCGATGTATATATTGGTCTTATTTCACATACATAGGCTATCTTTAATTGTGTGTTTGTTTGTTGTTTTGCAGACCATCTATTCAGAGCACAACCTGTATTTTTCACTGCAGTTGAACGCCTGGTTAGTGTGCATAAATGCCTGAATGATGCTGTCTTTTTCTTTTCAATATTATTATCATTATAGTGGTCTAATATGTTGAAATTTTTTTTTTTTTTCAGGTTTTGGATTTTCTCAAAGTAGCAGTTGTTCTGTATTGTTCTCACCCCTCCCCCACCCCACCCTACCCCCACCACAAAAAAAAAAACAAAAAAAAAAAACATTATTTTCAATACTAAGTTGATCATTGTGTTCAATTACTACTGTTCTTTTAAAGTTCAGTCCTTTTAATTCTAGGTTAATAATTTGTTTAATATTCTATTTTTTTTCTTTGTATAAAAAGTGTTTCCATTAATATTAGATTCATAATTTGTTTTATCTGCTACTGTTCTTTTTATTGAAAAAGTTTATTACAGTAGCTGTATTTGTAAGTTGTTGTTTTTTCTTGTCAATTAACTTGTTTTTTTCTTGAGAATACTTTGCAGGTTGCATCGCTTCAGCATTTCGTGACGTAAGTGACTGATGATATCTTATAAAAACTGCTTATTGAATACAGTACTTTTTGACTAGCGCTAAAAACCATTTTACAGTCATTTTAATCAGATTTGTTCAAACCCATAATGAAGAAAATGTGACGGTTGTTTTGCTAAAACACTTACTTAAGAGACAATGTGAAATCATCTGCTTATAATTATAATTATTATTATTTATTATTATTATTATTCAAAAAACAATCAGAACAGATGATCAAGACGTTAAACTTGTATTATTTAATCCCGTTAAGCTAAAAAAGGTTGAGTGTTATGATCATAAAATTGTCAAAGGTTGTAATTTAAATAAATTAAACTATTCTAATGTGAATACAGAAAAAGCATCACATTTACAAAATTTCCGTGTCTGTATATGCATGTGGAGTTGTAGAATTCCCAACTCTTTGAGCAAGTTATTTCTCTCTAATTAATGGGCTTATCAGATGCGTCATGGATTATTTGATATTATGTCTTTGGTCTGTTTTCTCATACTTTGTCTTGATCTTTTGAAGGATGCCTCGGAAAGGAAGGAGATCCCGGGCTCAAAAAAGTTCGTTGGACAAAGTTAGACCTGACAGGACAGACGAGCGTCAATAAAGGAGTTGCTCAGGTTTCTGATGGACAGCAGTACGAAGATGGCAACTACACATCTAGAGTTATATTCCGTGCAGGCGTCTCACTGCCAGAGTGATGCAAGGTATGATGTTTTCTCACGAAACACTCAGTGCACATGTGTAGCGCTGACATTCCTTGCGTACCACAGTGAGGGAACTTCTTTCGAACAGCCTGATCTT
>NW_020529333.1:0-17725 GCF_003368295.1 Carassius auratus
AGCCCGCCATCGCTGTGTGCAAGCTATATTTAGGGCTCAAGCCTGGAGGGCGAGAGCCCTATTGTTTTCCTTAGGATTATTTGTTATATTATTATTTATTATTATTATTTTTCTTCAAGGTTTCGGGGGCTTTTGGGGCCCTTAACATGCTTAAAAAGTCTTGAAAATTGGCACACACATTGGAACCTGCGGCCATTAGGGCTGGGCAGAGACTGATACACGGGCGTGGCACAGAGGCTCTACAGCGCCCCCTGGAATATGGAGGGCCATATATCATACATACTTGCACGTAGACGCGCGAAACTCGGTACACATATAGAACTCATCAATACAAACAACTTTCGTATTGCATATCATAGGCTCCGCCCAACAGGAAGTTGGCTATTTAGGGTTTATTATTCATATTTGTCGTCAAAGTTGTGGGGGCTTTTGGAGTCCTTAACATACTCAAAAACTCTTGAAAATTTGCACACACCTTTGGATCTGTGGCCTTTAGGAGCCTGCAGAGGTTGGGACCTGGGCGTGGCACAGGGGCTCTACGGCGCCCCCTGGAACACAGTCATAAATGTTGATGTATAGCTCACACATACTTGCACGTATTAATATGAAACTCAGTACACATATAGATCTCATCGTGCCGAACAACTTGCGTATTGCATGTCATAGGCTCCGCCCAACAGGAAGTCAGCTATTTAGAGTTATGTAAAAAGCGCATGCTCTGGAATTTGATATACTTGTCATAGGTTTTTTACTCGATTGCCACCAAACTCGGTCAACATGATCTCAAGACATTGGGGATGAAAAATTGCCAGGGGATTTTTGATATCTCTAACGGTTTGCTCGTAGCGAGGCGTTGAATTTATGGCGAGAATTGAGAAACAGGAAGTGTCTAATACTATCCGCATACATTTCCTAATTTTAATCAAACTTCATCAGATTATTCATTGTATGATGTCGATCGCATAAATGTGACTATTAGGAGTCAAAGTTATAGCGCCACCAACTGGCAGCAGGAAGTGTGTCATTTTCAAAATGCTTTGAATTCAGCATCTTATTTTTACTCGATTTGCTTCAAACTTCATCAGAATAATGTTAAAACACAGCCGATATAAATCTGCTGGGGGGATATTGATATCTAAAAATATTGTTGCCGTGGCAACATGTCAAACTGGAATACTTCTCAGGTGATTTTGAGGCATATAACATGCTTAGAATTTCATCAAACTCAGAACACATATCAGTATTAGTGACAGCTAGACACTGGCAAAAGTTCATACGAGGGCGTGGAAGAGGCACTCTATAGCGCCACCTTTTGTCAAAAGTGAGGGGGTTAGTTTTAGCTACAGACACCAAACTCAGTACAAAAAGTGTTCTTATCAAGACGGACAACTTTCTAATTCACAGTCATCAGCTACAACCAACAGGAAGTCGGCTATTTTGATTTGAATGTGGATTGTTTTTTACATTTAGCTGTGAATTAATGCTTACTGCTCAGAGGAGAGTAACACTATACACACCAAACTTGGTCTACATGTTGAAAAAACATTGAGGAACTTAAATTGTGAATGGGTTTTGGATAGCTTGGATGGTTTTGTCGTGGTGATTTTTTAAAATGACAATAAAGATGGAATTATTAATTTTCCTGCATTTTTAAATTCCAAACACTTCAAAACCTTTTTTCATACAGAAAAAAAGTTATTCTGAGTAAATATGCATAGTTTCATGACTTTACAACACTGTATGGATAACAGAAAATTAAAAAACTGTCAGACATCTCATATCACTCTGTCCATCTGTTTGAGTGTGTGTGCTTAGACTTCCATTTTCTGAGAGAAAATGCGCCCCTACAGGTGCAGTTACCGGACTAAAAAAGGGAGGAGACTGTCTTTTGGTTTCGATTTTAAATCGGTTAAAATACAAATAAATACTTGGATTTAATTCACACTGACAAGCTAAACCAACATATATGATTATTATCAGGTCAGGGCTCATTAATAATGGATGTGTGGTCAGTGATACGTGAGAAACAGGAGAGATGAATCACCGCTCTGAGCAGGAGCGTGTGGAATGATGAGCTCAGAAAAAAACGAGTTTATTCTTGTTTTATAGCTATTAAAAATAAAGTATTGCAGCGATATCACACAATTCACCAATTAGAGCACACCAAGAGCTAAATTAAGATGTTTTTGAACTGTTTGTGTGAAAATGAAATATTTGCGGCTGCCTATCTGAAATCACTGCCTCCGATCAGCGCGCACAGTGTCACAAGTTCAAAACTAACGAATTTATTCTTGTTTAAGAGCTTTTTAAAATAAATTATTGCCATAAATGCACACAATACATCCATTATAACACAACACGAGCTAAATGCAGGTGTTTGTGACCCGTTTAAGTGTGCAAGACTATTTGAAAGCGCGACTGGCAGAATAACATATATCTCTCGAGCTGCAGGATTCTGCCTTTCGTCGTAAGAACGAACACATCACGGACAAGATTATTTCAAAATACATAATAGCTTGGCGAATATAAACGAAAACAGCCACGTGAACATAAACTGTTGAGAATTAAATCTGAAGTGGATCTACTGGATTTTAATATTAAGTGACCGCATATACCAGCTGCTTCTGTCTTCAATTTTAATCTATATAAAAAATTAAACTCATTCATCTTGGCTGCTTTTTTAATGTGTGTACGTATTTATTTATTATTTTGCTCTAACAAGACTTAATCTATATTTAATTAAATCAATTACATTTTATTTTACATTTGATTTGTCCATTTCTGCATCTAAACGCCTAAAAACCTAAAACATGCTCTATTATACTATTGTTAGCAATTTCTTTATCGTCCAATTTATCTGGTGTACACGCTTTTATTTTCATAATAAACTCGTTTGTTAGATTATACACAGTTATAGTGGTCTATAATAAATATTGACAGGTTTTATTCAAAATGTTTAGAATGATCGCCGTAGGCTAATTTTTTAAATTTAAATAAATAAAAAACATTGGAAAAGAATAACTTGTACTTTTTTATACATTTTGTATAGTTTCATAGTTTATGCATTATAGTTATAAAAACAAACAAATTTAGCCACTCACATAGAAATCTTAGGCCTTATCCTTTTCTGACAGTTTTAGGGATTTTTAAAAATCCTAAAAAACCTTATTTGTGCTGCAAATAATAATTTCAAACTAATTTGATACTGACCTCTGACATCCTGTGACATGATATTTATTTGAATTTACATAATCTCATGGATGTAACAGTAAATCTGTTCAGCTCACAGATCAAGACTAAGCTCTAATGCAAGCAGAACTTTCACAAATGCTTTTAGGTCAATAAAATCATTACAAAACACTTACAAATCATTTAAGGGATTTGATAACACTGTAAAATAATGTCTAATTTGTTAACATTAGCAAATGCATTGAAAACACTTTATAATAACTGCACTCATTAGTAAATAGTCAGTTCATGCTTCATAAAGCCTTGTCCCAATATTAATAGTCAGTAGTAAGCAGTTTATAAATACAGCTATAAATAGGTCATTTATTAAAAAGGAGAGTAAAGGGTCAGTTATCTTCCTATGAAAAATAAAAAAAAATAAAAATAAACAAACAACAACACAGATTGATACAGAACTCAGAAATGTTATTGTGGATTTATGATAAAATCAGCCTGTAAATGAATTCATTCTCCTCCAAGAAGACATAAGTAGTTCACACCAAACTTTTTTAACATGAAGCCATATACTGAAGATGTTAAATTGCGAATGGGTTTAGGATACCTTAAATGGTGTGGCCATAGAGATTTATTCAAGTAACATAAAAAAAATACAATAGTTATTTTACTATATCTTTAAAAATTTTAATTCCAACTCTTCATATTTTTTTTATATACGTAGAAGTCATCATTTGAAGGAAGCACAGTAAGTTTCATAGCTTTATCATTTTCAAGAGCCAGCATAAAATTAAAACTATCATAACATATAAATCAAGCTTGCAATTCTTAGTACCAATAATGGCCACCAGATGGAGCTATAGGATCACTTTTAAATAATTATTGTAGAAACAAGTATGATTTAAATCATTTATAGAAATCTTTCAAAGAAAAATAATATGAATTTTATGTATTTTACTGATAAAATGACCCTCACTTTATTAGAATAACAAGCTGAAGTATTGTGAACTGTATATTAAGAATAATTCTTTATAGGCTTTATGGACAGATACGTTTTGAGTGACTCTTGAAGGTTCAACCCCACATCCTCTTTTACCACTGTTTAAAGAATGTATCTTACAGTACAGGTGCGGATGAATTTTGAATGGCTTGAATGGTTTTGTCATGGTGATTTTTTGAAATAACAGTAAAAAAGTAACCTGTAAATGTCTTTTATTTTTTTAAGTGCAGCTTCTAAACACTTCAAAAAAATGTACACATAGAAGACAAGTCATTCTGAGGAAATATGCATACTTTCATGACTATACAACACTATATGGATGATAGAAAATTAAAAAACTATCATACATCTGATGTCACTCTGTCCCTCTGTCACTGTGGGTAATGTGTGTGTGTGTGTGTGTGTGTGTGTGTGTATGTGTGTGTGTGTGTGTGTGTTAAGTGAATTAGGTGTGAAACTATCAGGGAGCATTTAGTCTCCAGTGCCAACATTTTACAGAACTGCCACTTTCCTGGAGTCTCCAGAATAACTCTGTGTCAAATTCTGAGAGATCTAAGATTCCAAAAAAATGATTTAATTAGAATACCATGAAGTATTGTGAAATACTATATATTAAGACTTTATATATAGGCTTTATGAACAGATTAGAGTGACTTGTGAAGGACCAGCACCACCTCCTCTTGTCCGATGGTTTGAGGAATATATTTTCCTGAATCCGGGATTAAGATTTAGGAGCTCATTTTTATTCCACCTCCTTTCCTGAAAGTTTGTCTTGCAGAATTGACTAAAAAATAATCTTCACATTAATTCCTAATTATTTTGCAATTATTTTTGTCAGTTCTTCTTGACCTGTTTTTTTTTCTTCTTCTTTTCTGACCTCATGACCCAGTCAGCATTTTTGTACAATGGTCAAGTCTTAACTTATCCATTTCTGTATTGCATTTGTGTTTGATATTTCTCATGGGTATTTCATAATTTTCGACTTTGAGTTAAAACAGTTTGAGTTAAAACTCTTTTTTAGCGCATTTCATCTGTAAAAGAAAACATGCCTAATAATTCTGCACATGAATATAAGGAGTTTTTCTCTTCCAGCTTTCCTGGACTATTGTATAGCACTCATAAATGATTAAATAAAAAATAATGGTAGTTATTAAGATTGATATGGTTTGGAATTGGTAAAATGTGCTTGGGAAAAAATCACAATAAAACAATGTTTTAATGTTTAAGTTTGGAATATTAACTGACATGAATGAATGTTATATAAATATTGTTCATGTTAACATAATGTTTATAAATGAAATCTTATTGTAAAGTGTTACTATATATATATATATATATATATATATATATATATATATATATATATATATATTGTTCTGTGAATGCGACTTTAAAGTCTAGATGATTCGGATTAACCCTTTAACCGCCATTTCCTTTAAAACCTCACTGCCAGAGGGATATTGTGAATGCATGTGCCCGCTGGGCACAGTTTACCTGATGCCACCAGGGTGGCGATGGCATTGGTGGCTTGAGCCCGCCATCGCTGCTTGCAGCTATATTTATTATTTATTCTTCTAATTTTTTTCCAAGGTTTCGGGGGCTTTTGGGGTCCTTAACATGCTTAAAAAGTCTTGAAAATTGGCACACACATTGGAACCTGCGGCCATTAGGGCCGGGCAGAGACTGATACACGGGCGTGGCACAGGGGCTCTACAGCGCCCCCTGGAATACTGAGGGCCATATATCATACATACTTGCACGTAGACACACGAAACTCGGTACACATGTAGATCTCATCAAACCAAACAACTTTCGTACTGCATGTCATAGGCTCCGCCCAACAGGAAGTTGGCTATTTACAGTTTAGTATTCATATTTTTCGTCAAAGTTGTGGGGGCTTTTGGGGTCCTTAATATACTCAAAAACTCTTGAAAATTTGCGCACACTTTGGAATCTGTGGCCTTTAGGAGCCTGCAAAAGCTGGGACCCGGGCGTGGCACAGGGGCTCTACGGCGCCCCCTGGATCACAGTCAGAAATGTTGATGTATACCTCACACATACTTGCCAATATTCATATGAAACTCAGTACACATATAGATCTCATCGTGCCGAACAACTTTCGTATTGAATATCATAGGCTCCGCCCAACAGGAAGTCAGCTATTTAGAGTTATGTAAAAAGCGCATGCTCTGGAATTTGAAATACTTGTCATAGGTTTTTTACTCGATTGCCGCCAAACTCGGTCAACATGATCTCAAGACATTGGGGATGAAAAATTGCCAGGGGATTTTTGATATCTCGAACTGTTTGCTCGTGGCGAGGCTTTGAAATTATGGCGAGAAATGAGAAACAGGAAGTGTCTAATACTATCCACATACATTTCCTAATTTTAATCAAACTTCATCAGATTATTCATTGTATGATGTCGATCGCATATATGTGACTATTAGGAGTCAAAGTTATAGCGCCACCAACTGGCAGCAGGAAGTGTGTCATTTTCAAAATGCTTTGAATTCAGCATCTTATTTTTACTCGATTTGCTTCAAACTTCATCAGAATAATGTTAAAACACAGCCAATATAAATCTGCAAGGGGGATATTGATATCTAAAAATATTGTTGCCGTGGCAACATGTCAAACTGGAATACTTCTCAGGTGATTTTGAGGCATATAACATGCTTAGAATTTCATCAAACTCAGAACACATATCAGTATTAGTGACAGCTAGACACTGGCACAATTTCATAAGAGGGCGTGGAAGAGGCACTCTATAGCGCCACCTTTTGTCAAAAGTGGGGGGGTTAGTTTTAGCTACAGACACCAAACTCAGTACAAAAATTGTTCTTATCAAGACGGACAACTTTCTAATTCACAGTCATCAGCTACGACCAACAGGAAGCCGGCTATTTTGATTTGAATGTGGATTGTTTTTTACATTTAGCTGTGAATTAATGCATACTGCTCAGAGGAGAGTAACACTATACACACCAAACTTTGTCTACATGTTGAAAAAACATTGAGGAACTTAAATTGTGAATGGGTTTTGGATAGCTTGGATGGTTTTGTCGTGGTGATTTTTTTAAATGACAGTAAAGATGGAATTATTAATTTTCCTGCATTTTTATAATTCCAAACACTTCAAAACCTTTTTTCATACAGAAAAAAAGTTATTCTGAGTAAATATGCATAGTTTCATGACTTTACAACACTGTATGGATATTAAATGGAAATTAAATGGAAATTAAAAAACTGTCAGACATCTCATATCACTCTGTCCCTCTGTTTGAGTGTGTGTGCTTAGACTTCCATTGTCTGAGAGAAATAGCGCCCCTACAGGTGCAGTTACCGGACTAAAAAAGGGAGGAGACTGTCTTTTGGTTTCGATTTTAAATCGGTTAAAATACAAATAAATACTTGGATTTAATTCACACTGACAAGCTAAACCAACATATATGATTATTATCAGGTCAGGGCTCATTGATAATTGATGTGTGGTCAGTGATACGTGAGAAACACCAGAGAGATCACCGCTCTGAGCAGGAGCGTGTGGAATGATGAGCTCAGAAAAAAACGAGTTTATTCTTGTTTTATAGCTATTTAAAATAAAGTATTGCAGCGATATCACACAATTCACCAATTAGAGCACACCAAGAGCTAAATTAAGATGTTTTTGAACTGTTTGTGTGAAAATGAAATATTCGCGGCTGCCTATCTGAAATCACTGCCTCCGATCAGCGCGCACAGTGTCACAAGTTCAAAACTAACGAATTTATTCTTGTTTAAGAGCTTTTTAAAATAAATTATTGCCATAAATGCACACAATACATCCATTATAACACAACACGAGCTAAATGCAGGTGTTTGTGACCCGTTTAAGTGTGCAAGACTATTTGAAAGCGCGACTGGCAGAATAACATATATCTCTCGAGCTGCAGGATTCTGCCTTTCGTCGTAAGAACGAACACAGCACGGACAAGATTATTTCAAAATACATAATAGCTTGGCGAATATAAACGAAAACAGCCACGTGAACATAAACTGTTGAGTATTAAATCTGAAGTGGATCTACTGGATTTTAATATTAAGTGACCGCATATACCAGCTGCTTCTGTCTTCAATTTTAATCTATATAAAAAATTAAACTCATTCATCTTGGCTGCTTTTTTAATGTGTGTACGTAATTATTTATTATTTTGCTCTAACAAGACTTAATCTATATTTAATTAAATCAATTACATTTGATTTTACATTTGATTTGTCCATTTCTGCATCTAAACGCCTAAAAACCTAAAACATGCTCTATTATACTACCCAGATAGCAAATGACATGTGGCCCAGTTCTGGCCCACATCTCCCATATTCTTCTGGCCCACATACCGCGCGGAATGACGGCGATGACTCAACCTGAGTCTGGCTGACATATGTCAGCCACAACTGAACCAGATCTGGGCCACATCTCAGAAATGGTGTGGGTGACATCTGGGCCAGATCTGGCCCAGTTTTGTCTGACAGAAGTCAGCCACAACTGTGTCAGATCCATGCCGCATCTCACAAATGGCATGGGCGACACCTGGCCCAGATGTCAACCACGCCATTTCTGAGATGTGGCCCAGATCCGTCCCAGTTGTGGCTGACATCTGGGTTAGATATGGCCCATATTTACCCTTTCTAGACACAAAAGAATATGTAATTCATCCAGAATAAAGAAAACACTCATGTAGTCTCAACTGCTTTATTAAAATATTAAAATTTGACAAATAAATATACATACATGAATACAACTGCATGTATAGATATAAAACAAATACATTTACATTATTACAAAATACAGATAAATATTTATAAATATAGTTAAATACACATTAACATTACATTTACATTTAGCAGGCACTTTTTTCCAAATCAACTTACAAATGAGGACAATGGAAGCAATCAAAATCAACAAAAGAGCAATGATATACAGGTGCTGGTCATATAATTAGAATACCATCAAAAAGTTGATTTATTTCACTAATTCCATTCAAAAAGTGAAACTTGTATATTATATTCATTCATTACACACAGACTGATATATTTCAAACGTTTATTTCTTTTAATTTTGACGTTTATAACTGACAGCTAAGGAAAATCCCAAATTCAGACGCGGCAGAGAGGAGTGAGTATGAGAAACATTCAGATACACAGGCTGATTCAGTCTTCTGAATTGGGAGGAGCGAACATGCATTATAAACTTCTTTCAAATTAGAATCTGTTGGGGAGATAAAATGTGCAAGATAACGTATATGTACTAATAAAAACATCAAACAAAAAAAAAAGTATCTTTTACTCTCCAGTACTGAAAGCAGAACTGATAAGGGAGCCCTTGATACTGTGACACAGCTCTTTCAAATGAACATTACCTTTTTTGCAGTGGCGGTAGTTTGTATGTCCATCTATAGTTGCCATCATCTAAGGTCTTTTGAGTACTGGTATCATCTGAAGTCCTCACAAGTCCTGCAAGTCCTGTGCCTAATAACCCTGGGATGGACATTTGCAGAAACAGGAAGGCAAAGGGAGAAAGATTAGCACAGCTGCTGTTCATATCATTTCAGGCAATGTGCACTTTTTACTATTTCATCAATGGAGTACGTTGAGTACTATTTTTAATCTAGTAGTTTTTGGGGAACAGACACAGTCTATATAGAATGGACTGCATATGCCAGAGTAACATTTAATACATTTTAATAAAATTTAACTGGGAGGAACATCATAACTGTAATTTACACAACCATTCAAGAGTTTGGGGTCTGTAAGATATTTTATGCCTTTATAAAAAATCTCTTATGCTCACCACGGCTCCATTTATTGAATCAAATTACAGTAAAATAGTAACACTGTGACTATTACAATTCAAAACAACTCTTTTCTATGTGAATATTATGTTAAAATGTCATTTATTCCTTTGATCAAAGCTGAATTTTCAGCATCATTACTCCAGTCTTCAGTGACACAGCTTCAGAAATCATTCTAATATGATGATTTACTGCTCAAGAAACATTTCTGATTATGATCAAATTGAATATGCATCAAATTGTTCAAAATCATCTGTTTCAACTAGTGTTCCTGTAGCTCAACTGGTAGAGCACTGTGTTAGCAAGCAAGCAAGCGCAAGGTTCAGGGTTTGATTCCCCGGGAACACATGATATGTAAAAATTGATAGCTTGTATGCACTGTAAGTTGCGTCTGCTAAATGCATAAATAAATGCAGGTCTTTTGAACTTTGTATTCATCTGTGAATCCTGAAAAATAAAATGCATCACGGTTTCCACAAAAAAAAAAAAATGAAGCAGCACAACTGTTTCAACGCTGATAATAAGTTTCTTGAGCAGCAAATCAGCATTTCTGAGGGATCCATGTGACACTGAAGACTGGAGAAATGATGCTGAAAATACAGCTGCACATCACAGGAATAAATTAGTTTATAATGTATTCACATAGAAAACAGCTATTTTAAATTGTAATAATATATCACAATATTACTCTTTTTACATATTTTAATCAAATAATTACTACAGAGGTGAGCAGAAGATAATTATTACAAATTGTATCAACTTCAAGCTTTTGAACACTAGTGTAGTGTACATTTGAGGTTTGACTTACTGTACTAGTCTTGTGGTCAATAGCATCTTGCAGATGTTGTCTTACAGTAGGTTCACTCCGACTCTGCTGGATGCAGCAGGCCATCAGCACTGAAGAATCTAGCAATTTCTTTATCGTCCAATTTATCTGGTGTACACGCTTTTATTTTCATAATAAACTCCTTTGTTAGATTATACAGTTATAGTGGTCTATAATAAATATTGACAGGTTTTATTCAAGCTGTTTAGAATGATTGCCGTAGGCAAATTTTTAAAAATGTAAATCCCAAAAAAAAAAAAAAAAAATTGTAAATAAATAAAAAACATTGGAAAAGAATAACTTGTACTTTTTTATACATTTTGTATAGTTTCATAGTTTATGCATTATAGTTATAAAAACAAACAAATTTAGCCACTCACATAGAAATCTTAGGCCTTATCCTTTTCTGACAGTTTTAGGGATTTTTAAAAATCCTAAAAAACCTTATTTGTGCTGCAAATAATAATTTCAAACTAATTTGATACTGACCTCTGACATCCTGTGACATGATATTTATTTGAATTTACATAATCTCATGGATGTAACAGTAAATCTGTTCAGCTCACAGATCAAGACTAAGCTGTAATGCAAGCAAAACTTTCACAAATGCTTGTAGGTCAATAAAATCATTACAAAACACTTACAAATCATTTAAGGGATTTGATAACACTGTAAAATAATGTCTAATTTGTTAACATTAGCAAATGCATTGATAACACTTTATAATAACTGCACTCATTAGTAAATAGTCAGTTCATGCTTCATAAAGCCTTGTCCCAATATTAATAGTCAGTAGTAAGCAGTTTATAAATACAGCTATAAAAAGCTCATTTATTAAAAAGGAGAGTAAAGGGTCAGTTATCTTCCTATGAAAAATAAAAAAAATAAAAATAAACAAACAACAACACTGATTGATACAGAACTCAGAAATGTTATTGTGGATTTATGATAAACTCAGCCTGTAAATGAATTCATTCTCCTCCAAGAAGACACAAGTAGTTCACACCAAACTTTTTTAACATGAAGCCATATATTGAAGATGTTAAATTGCGAATGGGTTTAGGATACCTTAAATGGTGTGGCCATAGAGATTTATTAAAGTAACATAAAAAAATACCATAGTTATTTTACTATATCCTTAAAATTTTTAATTCCAACTCTTCATAATTTTTTTATATACCTAGAAGTCATCATTTGAAGGAAGCATAGTAAGTTTCATAGCTTTATCATTTTCAAGAGACAGCATAAAATTAAAACTATCATAACATATAAATCAAGCTTGCAATTCTTAGTACCAATAATGGCCACCAGATGGAGCTATAGGATCACTTTTAAATAATTATTGTAGAAACAAGTATGATTTAAATCATTTATAGAAATCTTTCAAAGAAAAATAATATGAATTTTATGTATTTTACTGATAAAATGACCCTCACTTTATTAGAATAACAAGCTGAAGTATTGTGAACTGTATTTTAAGAATAATTCTTTATAGGCTTTATGGACAGATAAGTTTTGAGTGACTCTTGAAGGATCAGCACCACATCCTCTTTTACCACTGTTTAAAGAATGTATCTTACAGAACAGGTGCGAATGAATTTTGAATAGCTTGAATGGTTTTGTCGTGGTGATTTTTTGAAATAACAGTAAAAAAGTAACCAGTAAATGTCTTTCATTTTTTTAAGTGCAGCTTCTAAACACTTCAAAAAAATGTACACATAGAAGACAAGTCATTCTGAGGAAATATGCATAGTTTCATGACTATACAACACTATATGGATGATAGAAAATTAAAAAACTATCATACATCTGATGTCAATCTGTTCCTCTGTCACTGTGGGTAATGTGTGTGTGTGTGTGTGTGTGTGTGTGTGTGTGTGTTTGTGTGTGTGTGTGTGTGTGTGTGTGTGTGTGTGTGTGTTAAGTGAATTAGGTGTGAAACTATCAGGGAGCTTTTAGTCTCCAGTGCCAACATTTTACAGAACTGCCACTTTCCTGGAGTCTCAGAATTACAATGTGTCAGATTCTGAGAAATCAAAGATTCCAAAAAAATGATTTAATTAGAATACCATGAAGTATTGTGAAATACTATATATTAAGACTTTATATATATGCTTTATGAACAGATTAGAGTGACTCGTGAAGGACCAGCACCACCTCCTCTTGTCTGATGGTTTGAGGAATATATCTTCCAGAATCCGGGATTAAGATTTAGGAGCTCATTTTTATTCCACCTCCTTTCCTGAAAGTCTGTCTTGCAGAATTGACTAAAAATTAATCTTCACATTAATTCCTAATTATTTTGCAATTATTTTTGTCAGTTCTTCTTGACCTGTTTTTTTTTTTCTTCTTCTTTTCTGACCTCATGACCCAGTCAGCATTTTTGTACAATGGTCAAGTCTTAACTTATCCATTTCTGTATTACATTTGTGTTTGATATTTCTCTTGGGTATTTCATAATTTTCGACTTTGAGTTAAAACAGTTTGAGTTAAAACTCTTTTTAGCGCATTTCATCTGTAAAAGAAAACACGCCTAATGATTCTGCACACATGAATATAAGGAGTTTTTCTCTTCCAGCTTTCCTGGACTATTGTATAGCACTTATAAATGATTAAATAAAAAATAATGGTAGTTATTAAGATTGATATGGTTTGGAATTGGTAAAATTTGCTTGGAAAAAAATCACAATAAAACAATGTTTTAATGTTTAAGTTTGGAATATTAACTGACATAAATTAATGCTATATAAATATTGTTCATGTTAACATAATGTTTATAAATGAAATCTTATTGTAAAGTGTTACTAAATATATATATATGTTTGGGGAATATATATGTATATTGTTCTGTGAATGTGATTTTAAAGTCTAGATGATTCGGATTAACCCTTTAACCGCCATATCCTTTAAAACCTCACTGCCAGAGGGATATTGTGAATGCATGTGCCCGCTGGACACAGTTTACCTGATGCCACCGGGGTGGTGATGGCATTGGTGGCTTGAGCCCGCCATCGCTGCTTGCAGCTATATTTATTATTATTATTATTATTTTTTTCTAACGTTACGGGGGCTTTTGGGGTCCTTAACATGCTCGAAAACTCTTGAAAATTGGCACACAGATTGGAACCTGCGGCCATTAGGGTCGGGCAGAGACTGATACACGGGCGTGGCACAGGGGCTCTACAGCGCCCCCTGGAATACTGAGGGCCATATATCATACATACTTGCACGTAGACACATGAAACTCGGTACACATGTGGATCTCATTAAACCAAACAACTTTCGTACTGCATGTCATAGGCTCCGCCCAACAGGAAGTTGGCTATTTAGGGTTTATTATTCATATTTTTGGTCAAAGTTGTGGGGGCTTTTGGGGTCCCTAACATACTCAAAAACTCTTGAAAATTTGCGCACACTTTGGAATCTGTGCCCTTTAGGAGCCTGCAGAGGTTGGGACCCGGGCGTGGCACAGGGGCTCTATGGAGCCCCCTGGAACACAGTCATAAATGTTGATGTATAGCTCACACATACTTGCACATATTCATATGAAACTCAGTACACATATAGATCTCATTGTGCCGAACAATTTTTCGTATTGCATGTCATTGGGCTCCGCCCAACAGGAAGTCAGCTATTTAGAGTTATGTAAAAAGCGCATGCTCTGGAATTTGATATACTTGTCATAGGTTTTTTACTTGTTTACCACCAAACTCGGTCAACATGATCTCAAGACATTGGGGATGAAAAATTGCCAGGGGATTTTTGATATCTCGAACGGTTTGCTCGTGGCGAGGCGTTGAAATTATGGCGAGAATTGAGAAACAGGAAGTGTCTAATACCATCCACATACATTTCCTGATTTTAATCAAACTTCATCAGATTATTCTTTGTATGATGTCGATCGCATATATGTGACTATTAGGAGTCAAAGTTATAGCACCACCAACTGGCAGCAGGAAGTGTGTCATTTTCAAAATGCTTTGAATTCAGCATCTTATTTTTACTCGATTTGCTTCAAACTTCATCAGAATAATGTTAAAACACAGCCGATATGAATCTGCTGGGGGAAATTGGATAGCTAATAATATTGTTGCCGTGGCAACATGTCAAACTGGAATACTTCTCAGGTGATTTTGAGGGCATATAACATGCTTAGAATTTCATCAAACTCAGAACACATATCAGTATTTATGATAACTAGACACTGGCAAAAGTTCATAAGAGGGCATGGAAGAGGCACTCTATAGCGCCACCTTTTGTCAAAAGTGGGGGGGTTAGTTTTAGCTACAGACACCAAACTCGGTAAAAAAATTGTTCTTATCAAGACGGACAACTTTCTAATTCACAGTCATCAGCTACGATCAACAGGAAGTCAGCTATTTTGATTTGAATGTGGATTTTTTTTACATTTAGTTGTGAATTAATGCATACTGCTCAGAGGAGAGTAACACTATACACACCAAACTTTGTCTACATGTGCCAAAACATTTTAAACAACTTAAATTGCCAATGGATTTTGGATAGCTTGAACGGTTTTGTCGTGGTGATTTTTTTAATGACAGTAAAACTGGAATTATAAATTTTTCCTGCATTTTTAAATTCCAAACACTTCAAACCTTTTTTCATACAGACAAAAAGTCATTCTGAGTAAATATGGATAGTTTCACGACTTTACAACACTGTATGGATAATAAAAAATTAAAAAACTGTCAGACATCTCATATCACTCTGTCCCTCTGTTAGAGTATATGTGCTTCAGACTTCCATTGTCTGAGAGAAATTGCGCCCCTACAGTTGCAATTACCGGAGATTTAGTTTCTCTTTTAAATCGGTTAAAATACAAATAAATACTTGGATTTAATTCACACTGACAAGCTAAACCAACATATATGATTATTATCAGGTCAGGGCTCATTAATAATGGATGTGTGGTCAGTGATACGTGAGAAACACGAGAGATGAATCACCGCTCTGAGCATGAGCATCTGGAATGATGAGCTCAGAAAAACGAGTTTATTCTTGTTTTATAGCTATTAAAAATAAAGTATTGCAGCGATATCACACAATTCACCAATTAGAACACCAAGAGCTAAATTAAGATGTTTTTTAACTGTTTGTTGTGAAAAATGAAATATTTGAGGCTGCCTATATGAAATCACGCCTCCGATCAGCGCGTTACAGTGTCGAGCTCAAAACAAACGAATTTATTCTTGTTTAAGAGCTTTTTAAATAAAATATTACCACAAATGCACACAATAAACCCATTGTAACACAACAAGAGCTAAATGCAGGTGTTTGTGACCCGTTTAAGTGTGCAAGACTATTTGAAAGCGCGACTGGCAGAATAACATATATCTCTCGAGCTGCAGGATTCTGGCTTTCGTCGTACAAACGAACACATCACGGACAAGATTATTTCAAAATAGCTTGGCGAATATAAACGAAAACAGCCACGTGAACATAAACCGTTGAGAAATATATCTGAAGTGGATCTACTGGATTTGAATATTAAGTGACCGCATATACCAGCTGCTTCTGTCTTCAATTTTAATCTATATAAAAAATGTAAATTCATTCATCTTGGCTGCGTTTTTAATGTGTGTACGTATTTATTTATTTATTATTTTGCTCTAACAAGAATTAATCTATATTTAATTAAATCAATTACATTTTATTTTACATTTGATTTGTCCATTTCTGCATCTAAACGCCTAAAAACATAAAACATGCTCTATTATACTATTGTTAGCAATTTCTTTATCGTCCAATTTATCTGGTGTACACACTTTTATTTTCATAATAAACTTGTTTGTTAGATTATACACAGTTACAGTGGTCTATAATAAATATTAACAGGTTTTATTCAAGCTGTTTAGAATGATTGCAGTAGGCTAAAAAACATTGGAAAACAATAACTGTTGTACTTTTTTATATATTTTGTATAATTTCATAGTTTATGCATTATAGTTATAAAAACAAATAAATTTAGCCACTCACATAGAAATCTTAGGCCTTATCCTTTTCTACAGTTTTAGGAATTTTAAAAAATCGTAAAAAACCTTATTTGTGCTGCAAATAATAATTTCAAACTCAAAAAGTAAATAGTCAGTTCATGCTTTTATAAAGCCTTGTCCCAATATTAATAGTCAGTAGTAAGCAGTTTATAAATACAGCTATAAATAGCTTGTTTTTGGTAAGCACATTTATTAAAAAGGAGAGTAAAGGATCAGTTATCTTCCTATGAAAAAAAAAAATAAAAATAAACAAACAACAACACAGATTGATACAGAACTCAGAAATTCTATTGTGGATTTATGATAAAATCAGCCTGTAAATGAATTCATACTCCTCAAGAAGACACAAGTAGTTCACACCAAACTTTTTTTTAACATGAATCCAATATACTGAAGATGTTAAATTGCGAATGGGTTTAGGATACCTTAAATGGTGTGGCCATAGCGATTTATTAAAGTAACATAAAAAAATACAATAGTTATTTTACTATATCTTTAAATTTTTTCATTCCAAACTCTTCATATTTTTTTTATATACGTAGAAGTCATCATTTGAAGGAACCACAGTAAGTTTCAAAGCTTTATCATTTTCAAGAGCCAGCAAAAAATTAAAACTATCATAACTTATAAATAAGCTTGCAATTCTTAGTACCAATAATGGCCACCTGATGGAGCTATAGGATCACTTTTAAATAATTATTGTAGAAACAAGTATGATTTAAATCATTTATAGAAATCTTTCAAAGAAAAATAATATGATTATGTATTTTTTACTGATAAATGACCCTCACTTAATTAGAATAACAAGCTGAAGTATTGTGAACTGTATATTAAGAATAATTCTTTATAGCTTTATGGACAGATACGTTTT
>NW_020529334.1:0-16568 GCF_003368295.1 Carassius auratus
AAAATTAAACTCATTCATCTTGGCTGCTTTTTTAATGTGTTACGTAATTATTTATTATTTTGCTCTAACAAGGACTTACTCTATATTTAATTAAAATCAATTACTTTTGATTTACATTTGATTTGTCATTTCTGCATCTAAACGCTAAAAACCTAAAACATGCTCTATTATACTACCCAGATAGCAAATGACATGTGGCCCAGTTCTGGCCCACATCTCCCATATTCTTCTGGCCCACATACCGCGCGGAATGACGGCGATGACTCAACCTGAGTCTGGCTGACATATGTCAGCCACAACTGAACCAGATCTGGCCACATCTCAGAAATGGTGTGGGTGACATCTGGGCCAGATCTGGCCCAGTTTTGTCTGACAGAAGTCAGCCACAACTGTGTCAGATCCATGCCGCATCTCACAAATGGCATGGGCGACACCTGGCCCAGATGTCAACCACGCCATTTCTGAGATGTGGCCCAGATCCGTCCCAGTTGTGGCTGACATCTGGGTTAGATATGGCCCATATTTACCCTTTCTAGACACAAAAGAATATGTAATTCATCCAGAATAAAGAAACACTCATGTAGTCTCAACTGCTTTATTAAATATTAAAATTTGACAAATAAATATACATACATGAATACAACTGCATGTATAGATATAAAAAATACATTTACATTATTACAAAATACAGATAAATATTTATAAATATAGTTAAATACACATTAACATTACATTTACATTTAGCAGGCACTTTTTTCCAAATCAACTTACAAATGAGGACAATGGAAGCAATCAAATACAAAAGAGCAATGATATACAGGTGCTGGTCATATAATTAGAATACCATCAAAAAGTTGATTTATTTCACTAATTCCATTCAAAAAGTGAAACTTGTATATTATATTCATTCATTACACACAGACTGATATATTTCAAACGTTTATTTCTTTTAATTTTGACGTTTATAACTGACAGCTAAGGAAAATCCCAAATTCAGACGCGGCAGAGAGGAGTGAGTATGAGAAACATTCAGATACACAGGCTGATTCAGTCTTCTGAATTGGGAGGAGCGAACATGCATTATAAACTTCTTTCAAATTAGAATCTGTTGGGGAGATAAAATGTGCAAGATAACGTATATGTACTAATAAAAACATCAACAAAAAAAAAAGTATCTTTTACTCTCCAGTACTGAAAGCAGAACTGATAAGGGAGCCCTTGATACTGTGACACAGCTCTTTCAATGAACATTACCTTTTTTGCAGTGGCGGTAGTTTGTATGTCCATCTATAGTTGCCATCATCTAAGGTCTTTTGAGTACTGGTATCATCTGAAGTCCTCACAAGTCCTGCAAGTCCTGTGCCTAATAACCCTGGGATGGACATTTGCAGAAACAGGAAGGCAAAGGGAGAAAGATTAGCACAGCTGCTGTTCATATCATTTCAGGCAATGTGCACTTTTTACTATTTCATCAATGGAGTACGTTGAGTACTATTTTTAATCTAGTAGTTTTTGGGGAACAGACACAGTCTATATAGAATGGACTGCATATGCCAGAGTAACATTTAATACATTTTAATAAAATTTAACTGGGAGGAACATCATAACTGTAATTTACAACAACCATTCAAGAGTTTGGGGTCTGTAAGATATTTTATGCCTTTATAAAAAATCTCTTATGCTCACCACGGCTCCATTTATTGAATCAAATTACAGTAAAATAGTAACACTGTGACTATTACAATTCAAAACAACTCTTTTCTATGTGAATATTATGTTAAAATGTCATTTATTCCTTGATCAAAGCTGAATTTTTCAGCATCATTACTCCAGTCTTCAGTGACACAGCTTCAGAAATCATTCTAATATTGATGATTTACTGCTCAAGAAACATTTCTGATTATGATCAAATGAATATGCATCAAATTGTTCAAAATCATCTGTTTCAACTAGTGTTCCTGTAGCTCAACTGGTAGAGCACTGTGTTAGCAAGCAAGCAAGCGCAAGGTTCAGGGTTTGATTCCCGGGAACACATGATATGTAAAAATTGATAGCTTGTATGCACTGTAAGTTGCGTCTGCTAAATGCATAAATAAATGCAGGTCTTTTGAACTTTGTATTCATCTGTGAATCCTGAAAAATAAAATGCATCACGGTTTCCCACAAAAAAAAAAAAATGAAGCAGCACAACTGTTTCAACGCTGATAATAAGTTTCTTGAGCAGCAAATCAGCATTTCTGAGGGATCCATGTGACACTGAAGACTGGAGAAATGATGCTGAAAATACAGCTGCACATCACAGGAATAAATTAGTTTATAATGTATTCACATAGAAAACAGCTATTTTAAATTGTAATAATATATCACAATATTACTCTTTTTACATATTTTAATCAAATAATTACTACAGAGGTGAGCAGAAGATAATTATTACAAATTGTATCAACTTCAAGCCTTTTGAACACTAGTGTAGTGTACATTTGAGGTTTTGACTTACTGTACTAGTCTTGTGGGTCAATAGCATCTTGCAGATGTTGTCTTACAGTAGGTTCACTCCGACTCTGCTGGATGCAGCAGGCCATCAGCACTGAAGAATCTAGCAATTTCTTTATCGTCCAATTTATCTGGTGTACACGCTTTTATTTTCATAATAAACTCCTTTGTTAGATTATACAGTTATAGTGGTCTATAATAAATATTGACAGGTTTTTATTCAAGCTGTTTAGAATGATTGCCGTAGGCAAATTTTTTAAAAATGTAAATCCAAAAAAAAAAAAAAAAATTGTAAATAAATAAAAAACATTGGAAAGAATAACTTGTACTTTTTTATACATTTTGTATAGTTTCATAGTTTATGCATTATAGTTATAAAAACAAACAAATTTAGCCACTCACATAGAAATCTTAGGCCTTATCCTTTTCTGACAGTTTTAGGGATTTTTAAAAATCCTAAAAAACCTTATTTGTGCTGCAAATAATAATTTCAAACTAATTTGATACTGACCTCTGACATCCTGTGACATGATATTTATTTGAATTTACATAATCTCATGGATGTAACAGTAAATCTGTTCAGCTCACAGATCAAGACTAAGCTGTAATGCAAGCAAAACTTTCACAAATGCTTGTAGGTCAATAAAATCATTACAAAACACTTACAAATCATTTAAGGGATTTGATAACACTGTAAAATAATGTCTAATTTGTTAACATTAGCAAATGCATTGATAACACTTTATAATAACTGCACTCATTAGTAAATAGTCAGTTCATGCTTCATAAAGCCTTGTCCCAATATTAATAGTCAGTAGTAAGCAGTTTATAAATACAGCTATAAAAAGCTCATTTATTAAAAAGGAGAGTAAAGGGTCAGTTATCTTCCTATGAAAAATAAAAAAAATAAAAATAAACAAACAACAACACTGATTGATACAGAACTCAGAAATGTTATTGTGGATTTATGATAAACTCAGCCTGTAAATGAATTCATTCTCCTCCAAGAAGACACAAGTAGTTCACACCAAACTTTTTTAACATGAAGCCATATATGAAGATGTTAAATTGCGAATGGGTTTAGGATACCTTAAATGGTGTGGCCATAGAGATTTATTAAAGTAACATAAAAAAATACCATAGTTATTTTACTATATCCTTAAAATTTTTAATTCCAACTCTTCATAATTTTTTATATACCTAGAAGTCATCATTTGAAGGAAGCATAGTAAGTTTCATAGCTTTATCATTTTCAAGAGACAGCATAAAATTAAAACTATCATAACATATAAATCAAGCTTGCAATTCTTAGTACCAATAATGGCCACCAGATGGAGCTATAGGATCACTTTTAAATAATTATTGTAGAAACAAGTATGATTTAAATCATTTATAGAAATCTTTCAAAGAAAAATAATATGAATTTTATGTATTTTACTGATAAAATGACCCTCACTTTATTAGAATAACAAGCTGAAGTATTGTGAACTGTATATTAAGAATAATTCTTTATAGGCTTTATGGACAGATAAGTTTTGAGTGACTCTTGAAGGATCAGCACCACATCCTCTTTTACCACTGTTTAAAGAATGTATCTTACAGAACAGGTGCGAATGAATTTTGAATAGCTTGAATGGTTTTGTCGTGGTGATTTTTTGAAATAACAGTAAAAAAGTAACCAGTAAATGTCTTTCATTTTTTTAAGTGCAGCTTCTAAACACTTCAAAAAAATGTACACATAGAAGACAAGTCATTCTGAGGAAATATGCATAGTTTCATGACTATACAACACTATATGGATGATAGAAAATTAAAAAACTATCATACATCTGATGTCACTCTGTCCCTCTGTCACTGTGGGTAATGTGTGTGTGTGTGTGTGTGTGTGTGTGTGTGTGTGTTGTGTGTGTGTGTGTGTGTGTGTGTGTGTGTGTGTTAAGTGAATTAGGTGTGAAACTATCAGGGAGCATTTTAGTCTCCAGTGCCAACATTTTACAGAACTGCCACTTTCCTGGAGTCTCAGAATTACATGTGTCAGATTCTGAGAGATCTAAGATTCCAAAAAATGATTTGATTAGAATACCATGAAGTATTGTGAAATACTATATATTAAGACTTTATATATAGGCTTTATGAACAGATTAGAGTGACTCGTGAAGGACCAGCACCACCTCCTCTTGTCCGATGGTTTGAGGAATATATCTTCCAGAATCCGGGATTAAGATTTAGGAGCTCATTTTTATTCCACCTCCTTTCCTGAAAGTCTGTCTTGCAGAATTGACTAAAAATTAATCTTCACATTAATTCCTAATTATTTTGCAATTATTTTTGTCAGTTCTTCTTGACCTGTTTTTTTTTTCTTCTTCTTTTCTGACCTCATGACCCAGTCAGCATTTTTGTACAATGGTCAAGTCTTAACTTATCCATTTCTGTATTGCATTTGTGTTTGATATTTCTCATGGGTATTTCATAATTTTCGACTTTGAGTTAAAACAGTTTGAGTTAAAACTCTTTTTTAGCGCATTTCATCTGTAAAAGAAAACACGCCTAATAATTCTGCACACATGAATATAAGGAGTTTTTCTCTTCCAGCTTTCCTGGACTATTGTATAGCACTCATAAATGATTAAATAAAAAATAATGGTAGTTATTAAGATTGATATGGTTTGGAATTGGTAAAATGTGCTTGGAAAAAAATCACAATAAAACAATGTTTTAATGTTTAAGTTTGGAATATTAACTGACATAAATTAATGCTATATAAATATTGTTCATGTTAACATAATGTTTATAAATGAAATCTTATTGTAAAGTGTTACTAAATATATATATATATGTTTGGGGAATATATATATATATTGTTCTGTGAATGTGATTTTAAAGTCTAGATGATTCGGATTAACCCTTTAACCGCCATATCCTTTAAAACCTCACTGCCAGAGGGATATTGTGAATGCATGTGCCCGCTGGGCACAGTTTACCTGATGCCACCGGGGTGGCGATGGCATTGGTGGCTTGAGCCCGCCATCGCTGCTTGCAGCTATATTTATTATTATTATTATTTTTTTCTAACGTTACGGGGGCTTTTGGGGTCCTTAACATGCTCGAAAACTCTTGAAAATTGGCACACAGATTGGAACCTGCGGCCATTAGGGTCGGGCAGAGACTGATACACGGGCGTGGCACAGGGGCTCTACAGCGCCCCCTGGAATACTGAGGGCCATATATCATACATACTTGCACGTAGACACATGAAACTCGGTACACATGTAGATCTCATTAAACCAAACAACTTTCGTACTGCATGTCATAGGCTCCGCCCAACAGGAAGTTGGCTATTTAGGGTTTATTATTCATATTTTTGGTCAAAGTTGTGGGGGCTTTTGGGGTCCCTAACATACTCAAAAACTCTTGAAAATTTGCGCACACTTTGGAATCTGTGCCCTTTAGGAGCCTGCAGAGGTTGGGACCCGGGCGTGGCACAGGGGCTCTATGGCGCCCCCTGGAACACAGTCATAAATGTTGATGTATAGCTCACACATACTTGCACATATTCATATGAAACTCAGTACACATATAGATCTCATTGTGCCGAACAATTTTCGTATTGCATGTCATTGGGCTCCGCCCAACAGGAAGTCAGCTATTTAGAGTTATGTAAAAAGCGCATGCTCTGGAATTTGATATACTTGTCATAGGTTTTTTACTCGTTTACCACCAAACTCGGTCAACATGATCTCAAGACATTGGGGATGAAAAATTGCCAGGGGATTTTTGATATCTCGAACGGTTTGCTCGTGGCGAGGCGTTGAAATTATGGCGAGAATTGAGAAACAGGAAGTGTCTAATACCATCCACATACATTTCCTGATTTCAATCAAACTTCATCAGATTATTCATTGTATGATGTCGATCACATATATGTGACTATTAGGAGTCAAAGTTATAGCGCCACCAACTGGCAGCAGGAAGTGTGTCATTTTCAAAATGCTTTGAATTCAGCATCTTATTTTTACTCGATTTGCTTCAAACTTCATCAGAATAATGTTAAAACACAGCCGATATGAATCTGCTGGGGGAAATTGGATAGCTAAAAATATTGTTGCCGTGGCAACATGTCAAACTGGAATACTTCTCAGGTGATTTTGAGGCATATAACATGCTTAGAATTTCATCAAACTCAGAACACATATCAGTATTTATGATAACTAGACACTGGCAAAAGTTCATAAGAGGGCGTGGAAGAGGCACTCTATAGCGCCACCTTTTGTCAAAAGTGGGGGGGTTAGTTTTAGCTACAGACACCAAACTCGGTAAAAAAATTGTTCTTATCAAGACGGACAACTTTCTAATTCACAGTCATCAGCTACGATCAACAGGAAGTCAGCTATTTTGATTTGAATGTGGATTTTTTTTTACATTTAGTTGTGAATTAATGCATACTGCTCAGAGGAGAGTAACACTATACACACCAAACTTTGTCTACATGATGCCAAAACATTTTAAACAACTTAAATTGCCAATGGATTTTGGATAGCTTGAACGGTTTTGTCGTGGTGATTTTTTTTAATGACAGTAAAACTGGAATTATTAATTTTCCTGCATTTTTAAATTCCAAACACTTCAAAACCTTTTTTCATACAGACAAAAAGTCATTCTGAGTAAATATGGATAGTTTCACGACTTTACAACACTGTATGGATAATAGAAAATTAAAAAACTGTCAGACATCTCATATCACTCTGTCCCTCTGTTTGAGTATATGTGCTTCAGACTTCCATTGTCTGAGAGAAATTGCGCCCCTACAGGTGCAATTACCGGAGATTTAGTTTCTCTTTTAAATCGGTTAAAATACAAATAAATACTTGGATTTAATTCACACTGACAAGCTAAACCAACATATATGATTATTATCAGGTCAGGGCTCATTAATAATGGATGTGTGGTCAGTGATACGTGAGAAACACGAGAGATGAATCACCGCTCTGAGCATGAGCATCTGGAATGATGAGCTCAGAAAAAACGAGTTTATTCTTGTTTTATAGCTATTAAAAATAAAGTATTGCAGCGATATCACACAATTCACCAATTAGAACACACCAAGAGCTAAATTAAGATGTTTTTGAACTGTTTGTGTGAAAATGAAATATTTGAGGCTGCCTATATGAAATCACGCCTCCGATCAGCGCGTACAGTGTCGAGCTCAAAACAAACGAATTTATTCTTGTTTAAGAGCTTTTTTAAATAAAATATTACCACAAATGCACACAATAAACCCATTGTAACACTACAAGAGCTAAATGCAGGTGTTTGTGACCCGTTTAAGTGTGCAAGACTATTTGAAAGCGCGACTGGCAGAATAACATATATCTCTCGAGCTGCAGGATTCTGGCTTTCGTCGTACAAACGAACACATCACGGACAAGATTATTTCAAAATAGCTTGGCGAATATAAACGAAAACAGCCACGTGAACGTAAACCGTTGAGAAATATATCTGAAGTGGATCTACTGGATTTGAATATTAAGTGACCGCGTATACCAGCTGCTTCTGTCTTCAATTTTAATCTATATAAAAAATGTAATTCATTCATCTTGGCTGCGTTTTTAATGTGTGTACGTATTTATTTATTTATTATTTTGCTCTAACAAGAATTAATCTATATTTAATTAAATCAATTACATTTTATTTTACATTTGATTTGTCCATTTCTGCATCTAAACGCCTAAAAACATAAAACATGCTCTATTATACTATTGTTAGCAATTTCTTTATCGTCCAATTTATCTGGTGTACACACTTTTATTTTCATAATAAACTTGTTTGTTAGATTATACACAGTTACAGTGGTCTATAATAAATATTAACAGGTTTTATTCAAGCTGTTTAGAATGATTGCAGTAGGCTAAAAAACATTGGAAAACAATAACTGTTGTACTTTTTTATATATTTTGTATAATTTCATAGTTTATGCATTATAGTTATAAAAACAAATAAATTTAGCCACTCACATAGAAATCTTAGGCCTTATCCTTTTCTTACAGTTTTAGGAATTTTAAAAAATCGTAAAAAACCTTATTTGTGCTGCAAATAATAATTTCAAACTCAAAAAGTAAATAGTCAGTTCATGCTTTATAAAGCCTTGTCCCAATATTAATAGTCAGTAGTAAGCAGTTTATAAATACAGCTATAAATAGCTTGTTTTTGGTTTATAAGCACATTTATTAAAAAGGAGAGTAAAGGATCAGTTATCTTCCTATGAAAAATAAAAAAATAAAAATAAACAAACAACAACACAGATTGATACAGAACTCAGAAATTCTATTGTGGATTTATGATAAAATCAGCCTGTAAATGAATTCATACTCCTCCAAGAAGACACAAGTAGTTCACACCAAACTTTTTTTTTAACATGAATCCAATATACTGAAGATGTTAAATTGCGAATGGGTTTAGGACACCTTAAATGGTGTGGCCATAGCAATTTATTAAAGTAACATAAAAAAATACAATAGTTATTTTACTATATCTTTAAATTTTTTCATTCCAAACTCTTCATAATTTTTTATATACGTAGAAGTCATCATTTGAAGGAACCACAGTAAGTTTCAAAGCTTTATCATTTTCAAGAGCCAGCAAAAAATTAAAACTATCATAACTTATAAATGAAGCTTGCAATTCTTAGTACCAATAATGGCCACCTGATGGAGCTATAGGATCACTTTTAAATAATTATTGTAGAAACAAGTATGATTTAAATCATTTATAGAAATCTTTCAAAGAAAAATAATATGAATTTTATGTATTTTACTGATAAAATGACCCTCACTTAATTAGAATAACAAGCTGAAGTATTGTGAACTGTATATTAAGAATAATTCTTTATAGGCTTTATGGACAGATACGTTTTGAGTGACTCTTGAAGGTTCAGCACCACATCCTCTTTTACCACTGTTTAAAGAATTTATCTTACAGAACAGATGCGAATGAATTTTGGATAGCTTGAATGGTTTTGTCGTGGTGATTTTTTGAAATAACAGTAAAAAAGTAACCAGTAAATGTCTTTTATTTTTTTAAAGTGCAGCTTCTAAACACTTCAAAAAAATGTACACATAGAAGACAAGTCATTCTGAGGAAATATGCATAGTTTCATGACTATACAACACTATATGGATGATAGAAAATTAAAAAACTATCATAAATCTGATGTCACTCAGTCCCACTGTCACTGTGGGTAATGTGTGTGTGTGTGTGTGTGTGTGTGTGTTAAGTGAATTAGGTGTGAAACTATCAGGGAGCATTTAGTCTCCAGTGCCAACATTTTACAGAGCTGCCACTTTCCTGGAGTCTCAGAATTACAATGTGTCAGGTTCTGAGAAATCTAAGATTCCAAAAAATGATTTAATTAGAATACCATGAAGTATTGTGAAATACTATATATTAAGACTTTATATATAGGCTTCATGAACAGATTAGAGTGACTCGTGAAGGACCAGCACCACCTACTCTTGTCCGATGGTTTGAGGAATATATCTTCCAGAATCCGGGGATTAAGATTTAGGAGCTCATTTTTATTCCACCTCCTTTCCTGAAAGTCTGTCTTGCAGAATTGACTAAAAATTAATCTTCACATTAATTCCTAATTATTTTGCAATTCTTTTTGTCAGTTCTTCTTGACCTGTTTTTTTCTTCTTCTTTTCTGACCTCATGACCCAGTCAGCATTTTTTGTACAATGGTCAAGTCTTAACTTATCCATTTCTGTATTGCATTTGTGTTTGATATTTCTCATGGGTATTTCATAATTTTCGACCTTTACAGTTTGAGTTAAAACTCTTTTTTAGCGCATTCCATCTGCAAAAGAAAACATGCCTAATAATTCTACACACATGAATATAAAGTGTTTTTCTCTTCCAGCTTTCCTGGACTATTGTATAGCACTTATAAATGATTAAATAAAAATAATGGTAGTTATTAAGATTGATATGGTTTGGAATTGGTAAAATGTGCTTGGAAAAAAATCACAATAAAACAATGTTTTAATGTTTAAGTTTGGAATATTAACTGACGTGAATGAATGCTATATAAATATTGTTCATGTTAACATAATGTTTATGAATGGAATCTTATTGTAAAGTGTTACTAAAGTTATACATATATATTGTTCTGTGAATGTGATTTTAAAGTCTAGATGATTCGGATTAACCCTTTAACTGCCATATCCTTTAAAACCTCACTGCCAGAGGGATATTGTGAATGCATGTGCCCGCTGGGCACAGTTTACCTGATGCCACCGGGGTGGCGATGGCACTGGTGGCTTGAGCCCGCCATCGCTGCTTGCAGCTATATTTTTTTTTATTTTTTATTAAACCTTCCGGGGGGTTTTGGAGGCCTTAACATGCTCAAAAACTCTTGAAAATTGGCACACACATTGGAATCTGCGGCCATCAGGACGCCACAGAGACTGGGACCCGGGCGTGGCACAGGGGCTCTACAGCGCCCCCTGGAACACAGTCAGAAATCTTGAACCATAGCTCACACACACTTTCATGTATTTATATGAAACTCAGTACACTTATAGATCTCATTGAGCCGAACAACTTTCGCACTCTATGTCATAGGCTCCGCCCAACAGGAAGTCAGCTATTTAGGGCTGTTTATAAAAAGCATGCTCTGGAATTTGATATACTTGTCATAGGTCTTTTACTTGATTGCCACCAAACTCGGTCAACATGATCTCAAGACATTGGGGATGGAAAATTGCGAGGGGATTTTTGATATCTCGAACGGTTTGCCCGTGGCGAGGCGTTGAAATTATGGCGAGAAATGAGAAACAGGAAATGTCTAATAACATCCACATACATTTCCTGAATTTGATCCAACTTCATTGGTTTGTTCGTTGTATGATACTGATCGTATATATGTGACTATTAAGAGTCAACATTATAGCGCCACCAACTGGCAGCAGGAAGTGTGTCATTTTCCAAATGCTTTGAATTCAGCATCTTATTTTTACTCTATTTACTTAAAACTTCATCAGAATAATGACAAAACACGGCCGATGTAAATCTGTTGTGGGGATATTGATATCTGATATAGTGTTGCCATGGCAACGTGTCAAACTTGAATGTTCTGTTATGGTGAGTTTGAGGCAGACAACAAGCTCAGATTTACATAAAACTCAAAACACATATCAGTATTAGTGATAACTAGACAATGGCAAAAGCTTTTAAAAGGGCGTGAAGGAGGCACTCTATAGCGCCACCTTTTGTCAAAAGTGGGGGGGTTAGTTTTAGCTACAGACACCAAACTTGGTACATAAATTGTTCTTTTCAAGACGGACAACTTTCTAATTCACAGTCATCAGCTACGACCAACAGGAAGTCGGCTATTTTGATTTGAATATTTAAATTGAGCTCTGATTTAATGCATACTCCTCACAGGGGAAGTACACTATACACACCAAACTTTGTCTACATGAAGAAAAACCATTGAGGAACTTAAATTGCGAACGGATTTTGGTTAGCTTGAACGGTTTTGTCGTGGTGAATTTTTGAAATGACAGTAAAAAGGGAAACATTGATTGTCTTGTATGTTTAAATTGCAGCTTCCAAACACTTCAAAGCATTTTTTTATACAAAGATCAAATCATTCTGAGGAAATATGCATAGTTTCACGGCTTTACAACACTGTATGGATAAAAGAAAATTAAAAAACTGTCAGACTTCTCAACTGACATGATCTCACTCTGGCCACCCTGTCTGTGTGAGGGAAGGGAGGGGGAGAGGGAGGGGGAGTGTGAGGGGGTTGGTGACTGTGACAGTGTGTGTGGACTGTAGGGAGGGGCTGTCTGGCAGAGAGAGAGAGAGAGAGACCTAATCATCCCTTTAATAATCAGGAAAAAAAAAATCTGTATTTTAAATTGTTTTTGTTTTTGTTGTTGCTAATGGTGGTGTTTTTTCCTTTCATTACAGGTTAAGAAATCTCTTAGGCCTTATCCTTTTCTGACAGTTTTAGGGATTTAAAAACTCTTTTTTAAAAAAATCCTAAGAACCCTAATTTGTGCTGCAAATAATAATTTCAAACTCATTTGATACTGACCTATGACAACCTGTGACGTGACATGACATTTATTAATCTCATGTATGTAACAGTAAAACTCTTCAACTGACAGATAAAGCTGCAATGCAAGCAAAACTATTTCACAAATGCTTATAGGTCATTAAAATAATTACAAAACACTAATACATTATTTAAGGATTTGGTAACACTGTAAAATAATGTCTAATTTGTTAACATTATGCAGTATAACATAGAATGCAGTCTTCATAGGGCACCAACTCCCAGAGGGGGCACCATCCCAGTTGCTCAAAAAAAAAAAAAAAACATGCGCCATTCTCCCATCCGCGCTCGCGACCGCTCACACCTCATGTTTGCGGCTGAATGTTCGTAATTGATGGATGGACATCTATGCCTGGGTATAGGACATCAGCAATCCGGCACAGAGAAAAGAAAACTAAAGAAAATAAAACAGGCATAAAGTTGTCTTGACATTGGACTTTCTAGAGTCTCAAATTTAGGGCCGGTCTCTAAAGTTACATGTGATATTGTTATACACTTTTCTAACGTCAGTAGCATTTGAAGAGAATGACTTACAGTCATAAAAACAACTGTAATTGTTCATCTAGGTGACAGCTATAATGCACAATTAAATTTAAATGTTTGATATTTATTATAACAAACTGTAAGTCATATGTAAATTATGCAACTTTTTCACATGGGCTCAAATGCAAATTTGAAGCTCATTAGCATTTGAGAAGAAAGACTTGCAGTCACAAAGCAATTGTAATGTGTTCATATAGGTGTAAGCTACATTGCACACCTTATACATTTTTTATAAATATTAAAATAAAGTGTTACTAAAGTTATATATATTGTTCTGTGTATGTGATTTCAAAGTCTAGATTGGTCGGATTAACCCTTTAACTGCCGCATCCCTTAAAACTGATTGTCAGAGGGTTACTGTAAATGCTGTAAATTTTATTGTGGATTTATGATCAAATCAGCCTGTAAATGAATCATACTCCTCCAAGAAGACACAAGTAGTTCACACCAAACTTTTTCAACATGATGCCAATATACTGAAGATGTTAAATTGCGAATGGGTTTAGGATACCTTAAATGGTGTGGCCATACCGATTTATTAAAGTAACATAAAAAAATACAATAGTTATTTTACTATATCTTTAACATTCTTTATTCCAACTCTTCATAATTTTTTATATACGTAGAAGTCATCATTTGAAAGAAGCACAGTAAGTTTCATAGCTTTATCATTTTCAAGAGCCAGCTTAAAATTAAAACTATCATAACATATAAATCAAGCTTGCAATTCTTAGTACCAATAATGGCCACCAGATGGCGCTATATGATTACTTTTAAATAATTATTGTAGAAACAAGTATGATTTAAATCATTTATAGAAATCTTTCAAAGAAAAATAATATGTATTTTACTGATAAAATGACCCTCACTTAATTAGAATAATATGCTGAAGTATTGTGAAATACTGTATATTAAGAATAATTCTTTATAGGCTTTATGGACAGATAAGTTTGGAGTGACTCTTGAAGGATCAGCACCACATCCTCTTTTACCACTGTTTAAAGAATTTATCTTACAGAACAGGTGCGAATGAATTTTGGATAGCTTGAATGGTTTTTGTCATGGTGATTTTTTTGAAATAACAGTAAAAAAGGAACCAGTAAATGTCTTTTATTTTTTTAAGTGCAGCTTCTAAACACTTCAACAAAATGTACACATAGAAGTCATGCTGAGGAAATATGCATAGTTTCATGACTATACAACACTATATGGATGATAGAAAATTAAAAACTACCATACATCTGATGTCACTCTGTCCCTCTGTCACTGTGGGTAATGTGTGTGTGTGTGTGTGTGTGTGTTTGTGTGTTAAGTGTGTGTGTGTTAAGTGTGTGTGTGTTAAGTGTGTGTGCTGAGTTTGTGTGAATGTGTGGGAGAGGGGATGGGCTTGGTGTCAGAGAGAGAGAGAGAGAGAGAGAGAGAGGGAGGGAGACTTAATCATCTCTTTAATCACCAGCAGAAAAAAAAGCAATTTTTTGTTGTTGTTGTTTTTCATCATTACAGCTTAAGAAATATCTTAGGCCTCAACATCAACTGTTGCTGCTTTATATAGCCTTCTCCCAAAATTTAAAGTCATTAGTAAGCATTTTATAAATACAGCTATAATTAAATTGTTCATGGTTTATATGCACATTTATTTGAGGAGATTAAAGGCTGTAATCTTCCTAAAAAAAATAAAAAAATAAAAATAATAAAATAAACAAACACAGAACTCAGAAACATTTATTTCAAGATGCAATAAAAGAAAACTGTACACTATATATACATATATATACAATTGCATAAATTTATATTTATTTTTTTTTATCAAGTGTACAGCTAATAATAATAATAATAATAATAATAATAATAATGCATTTAATTTAAGGCGCCTTTCAAACCACTCAAGGTCACCGTACAACAAGTAACAACAGTAACAATATTAAAACAAAAAATAACAGCAAATAACAATGTCAATAAAAAACCACAATAATATTAGAATAGCAACAACATATTGTGGAATACTATATTAAGACTTTATATATAGGCTTTATGAACAGATAGGTTTTGAGAGATGCTTGAAGTACTAGCATCCACCTCCTCTTGTACGACGGTTTTGAGGAATATATCTTCCAGATAGTACCGCCGCTCCCTATATGCAGAATACGCAGTCTTCGTAGGGCACCAACTCCCAGAGGGGGCACCATCCCAGTAGCTCAAAAAAAATAAAACATGCGCCATTCTCCCATCCGCGCTCGCGACCGCTCGGACATTTGCGGATGAATGTTCGTAATTGATGGATGGACATCTATGCCCGGGTAAAGACATCAGCAATCCGGCACAGAGAAAAGAAAAATAAAGTAAAAAACAAAACAAAAACAGGCATAAAGTTGGCTTGACATTGGACATTCGAGAGTCTCAAATTTAGGGACCGTCTCTAAAGTTACATGTGATATTGTTTATACACTTTTCTAACGTCAGTAGCATTTGAAGAGAATGACTTACAGTCATAAAAACAACTGTAATTGTTCATCTAGGTGACAGCTATAATGCACCATTAAATTGAATGTTTGATATTTATTAAAACACACTGTAAGTCATATGTAAATTATGCTACTTTTTCACATGGGCTCAAAAGCAAATTTGAAGCTCAATAGCATTTGAGGAGAAAGACTTGCAGTCATAAACCAATTGTAATGTGTTCATTTAGGTGTCAGCTACGATGCACAACTTATACATTTTTATATATATAAAATAAAGTGTTACTAAAGTTATATATATTGTTCTGTGTATGTGATTTCAAAGTGTAGATGGGTCGGATTAACCCTTTAACTGCCATATCCCTTAAAATTTGATTGCCAGAGGGTTACTGTAAATGCTTATGCCCGCTGGACACAGTTTTCCCGATGCCACCGGGGGTGGCGTTGCACTGACGGCTTGAGCCCGCCATCCGCTGCTTGCAGCTATATTATTATTTTTATTTTTTATTAAAACCTTCCGGGGTGTTTTGGGGGCCTTAACATGCTCAAAAACTCTTGAAAATTGGCACACACATTGGAATCTGCGGCCATCAGGACGCCGCAGAGGCTGGGACCCGGACGTGGCACAGGGGCTCTACAGCGCCCCCTGGAAGACAGTCAGAATTCTTGAACCATAGCTCACACACACTTGCTGTATTTATATCAAACTCGGTACACTTTATAGATCTCATTGAGCCGAAAACTTTCACACTTTATGTCATAGGCTCCGCCCAAACAGGAAGTCAGCTATTCAGGGCTGTTTAAAAAAAGCATGCTCTGGAATTTGAAATACTCCTCTGAGGTTTTCAACCCCGTTCGCCACGAAACTCGGTGAACATGATCTCAAGACATTGAGGATGAAAAATTGCGAGGGGATTTTTGATATCTCGAACGGTTTGCCCGTGGCGAGGCAA
>NW_020529335.1:0-24111 GCF_003368295.1 Carassius auratus
GCACATTTATTTTGAGGAGATTAAAGGCTGTAATCTTCCTAAAAAAATAAAAAAATAAAAATAATAAAAATAAACAAACACAGAACTCAGAAACATTTATTTCAAGATGCCAATAAAAGAAAACTGTACACTATATATACATATATATACAATTGCATAAATTTATATTTATTTTTTTTATCAAGTGTACAGCTAATAATAATAATAATAATAATAATAATAATAATGCATTTAATTTAAGGCGCCTTTCAAACCACTCAAAGGTCACCGTACAACAAGTAACAACAGTAACAATATTAAAACAAAAAATAACAGCAAATAACAATGTCATAAAAAACCACAATAATATTAGAATAGCACAACATATTGTGGAATACTATATTAAGACTTTATATATAGGCTTTATGAACAGATAGGTTTTGAGAGATGCTTGAAGTACTAGCATCACCTTCCTCTTGTACGACGGTTTGAGGAATATATCTTCCAGATAGTACCGCCGCTCCCTATATGCAGAATACGCAGTCTTCGTAGGGCACCAACTCCCAGAGGGGGCACCATCCCAGTAGCTCAAAAAAAATAAAACATGCGCCATTCTCCCATCCGCGCTCGCGACCGCTCTGACATTTGCGGATGAATGTTCGTAATTGATGGATGGACATCTATGCCCGGGTAAAAGACATCAGCAATCCGGCACAGAGAAAAGAAAAATAAAGTAAAAAACAAAACAAAAACAGGCATAAAGTTGGCTTGACATTGGACATTCGAGAGTCTCAAATTTAGGGACCGTCTCTAAAGTTACATGTGATATTGTTATACACTTTTCTAACGTCAGTAGCATTTGAAGAGAATGACTTACAGTCATAAAAACAACTGTAATTGTTCATCTAGGTGACAGCTATAATGCACCATTAAATTGAATGTTTGATATTTATTAAAACACACTGTAAGTCATATGTAAATTATGCTACTTTTTCACATGGCTCAAAAGCAAATTTGAAGCTCAATAGCATTTGAGGAGAAAGACTTGCAGTCATAAACCAATTGTAATGTGTTCATTTAGGTGTCAGCTACGATGCACAACTTATACATTTTTTATATATATTAAAATAAAGTGTTACTAAAGTTATATATATTGTTCTGTGTATGTGATTTCAAAGTGTAGATGGGTCGGATTAACCCTTTAACTGCCATATCCCTTAAAATTTGATTGCCAGAGGGTTACTGTAAATGCTTATGCCCGCTGGACACAGTTTTCCCGATGCCACCGGGGGTGGCGTTGCACTGACGGCTTGAGCCCGCCATCGCTGCTTGCAGCTATATTATTATTTTTATTTTTTATTAAACCTTCCGGGGTGTTTTGGGGGCCTTAACATGCTCAAAACTCTTGAAAATTGGCACACACATTGGAATCTGCGGCCATCAGGACGCCGCAGAGGCTGGGACCCGGACGTGGCACAGGGGCTCTACAGCGCCCCCTGGAAGACAGTCAGAATTCTTGAACCATAGCTCACACACACTTGCATGTATTTATATCAAACTCGGTACACTTATAGATCTCATTGAGCCGAACAACTTTCACACTTTATGTCATAGGCTCCGCCCAACAGGAAGTCAGCTATTCAGGGCTGTTTAAAAAAAGCATGCTCTGGAATTTGAAATACTCCTCTGAGGTTTTCAACCCGTTCGCCACGAAACTCGGTGAACATGATCTCAAGACATTGAGGATGAAAAAATTGCGAGGGGATTTTTGATATCTCGAACGGTTTGCCCGTGGCGAGGCATGGAACTTATGGCGAGAAATGAGAAACAGGAAATGTCTAATAACATCCACATACATTTCCTGAATTTGATCAAACTTCATGGGTTTGTTCGTTGTATGATACCGATTGTATATATGTGGCTATTAAGAGTCAACGTTATAGCGCCACCAACTGGCAGCAGGAAGTGTGTCATTTTCCAAATGCTTTGAATTCAGCATCTTATTTTTACTCGATTTACTTAAAACTTCATCAGAATAATGACAAAACACGGCCGATGTAAATCTGTTGTGGGGATATTGATATCTGATATAGTGTTGCCATGGCAACGTGTCAAACTTGAATGTTCTGTTATGGTGAGTTTGAGGCAGACAACAAGCTCAGATTTACATGAAACTCAAAACACATATCAGTATTAGTGATAGCTAGACAATGGCAAAAGCTTTTAAAAGGGCGTGAAGGAGGCACTCTATAGCGCCACCTTTTGTCAAAAGTGGGGGGGTTAGTTTTAGCTACAGACACCAAACTTGGTACATAAATTGTTCTTTTCAAGACGGACAACTTTCTAATTCACAGTCATCAGCTACGATCAACAGGAAGTCGGCTATTTTGATTTGAATGTGTATTTTTGAGATTTTACAGTTGTGAATTAATGAATACTCCTCACAGGGGAAGTACACTATACACACCAAACGTTGTCTACATGAAGAAAAAACATCGAGGAACTTAAATTGCGAACAGATTTTGGTTAGCTTGAACGGTTTTGTCGTGGTGATTTTTTGAAATGACAGTAAAAAGTGAAACATTAATCGTCTTGTATTTTTAAATTGCAGCTTCCAAACCTTTAAAAAACATTTTTAATTTAGAAAACCAGTGATTCTGAGGAAATATGCATAGTTTCATGACTTTACAGCACTGTATGATTAAAAGAAAATTAAAAAACTGTCAGACATCTGATCTCACTCTGTCACTCTGTGTGCTGACTCTGTGTGTGTGTGTGAGTGTGAGTGGGGGAGGGGTGTGAGCTGAGTGGCAGACAGACAGAGAGAGAGAGAGAGAGAGAGAGAGAGAGAGAGAGAGAGAGAGAGAGAGACTTAAACATCTCTTTAATCACCAGAAAAAAAACTGTATTTTAAATAGTTATTTTTTTTGTTGTTGTTGCTAATTGTGCTGTTATCATTACATCTTAAGAAATATCTTAGGCCTTATCCTTTTCTGACATTTTCAGGGATTAAAAAAAATCCTAAAAAACCTTATTTGTGCTGCAAATAATAATTTCAAACTCATTTGATACTGACCTCTGTCACCCTGTGACATGACATTTATTTGAATTTACATAATCTCAAGGATGTAACAGTAAAACTGTTCAGCTCACAGATGAAGACTAAGCTTTAATGCAAGCAGAACTATTTCACAAATGCTTATAGGTTAATGAAATCATAACAAAACACTTTTAAATTATTTAAGGATTTGGTAACACTTTAAAATAATGTCTCAATTGTTAACATTAGTAAATGCATTGGTAACACTTCATAATAGCTGCAATTCTTAGCTAAGCATTAGTAAATAGTCAGTTCATGCTTTATATAGCCTTCTCCCAAAATTAATATTTTAGTAAGCATTTTATAAATACAGCTATAATTAAATTGTTCATGGTTTATATGCACATTTATTTTGAGGAGATTAAAGGCTGTAATCTCCCTAAAAAAATGTAAAATAAAAAATAAAATAAATAAAATAAACAAACACAGAACTCATAAATATTTATTTCAAGATGCAATAAAAGAAAACTGTACACTTGAATTTATTTATATATATATATATATATATATATATATATATATATATATACACACAATTGCATAAGTTTATATTTAAAAATGTTTAGCAAGTGTACAGCTAATAATAATAATAATGCATTTTATTTAGTTTTAGCTACAGACACCAAACTCGGTACTTAAATTGTTCTTATCAAGACGGACAACTTTCTAATTCACAGTCATAAGCTACGATCAACAGGAAGTCAGCTATTTTGATTTGAATGTGTATTTTTGAGATTTTACAGTTGTGAATTAATGCGTACTCCTCACATGGGAAGTACACTATACACACCAAACTTTGACTACATGAAGAAACAACATCGAGGAACTTAAATTGCGAACGGATTTTGGTTAGCTTGAACGGTTTTGACGTGGTGATTTTTTGAAATGACAGTAAGAAGGGGAAACATTAATTGTATTGTATGTCTAAATTGCAGCTTCCAAACACTTCAAGGCATGTTTTCATACAGAGATCAAATCATTATGAGGAAATATGCATAGTTTCATGACTTTACAACACTGTATGGATAAAAGAAAAGAAAAAACTGTCAGACTTCTCAACTGACATGATCTCACTCTGGCCACTCCGTCTGTGTGAGGAAAGGGAGGGGGAGAGGGAGGGGGAGTGTGAGTGTGAGGGGGTTGGTGACTGTGAATCTTTGGTGACTGACAGTGTGTGTGGATTGTAGGGAGGGGCTGTCTGGCAGAGAGAGAGAGAGAGAGAGAGAGACCTAATCATTCCTTTAATAATCAGGAAAAAAAATCTATATTTTAAATTGTTATTGTTTTTGTTGTTGCTAATGGTGGTGTTTTTTTCCTTTCATTACAGGTTAAGAAATCTCTTAGGCCTTATCCTTTTCTGACAGTTTTTGGGATTTAAAAACATCCTAAGAAGCCTTATTTGTGCTGCAAATTATAATTTCAAACTCATTTGATACTGACCTATGACAACCTGTGACGTGACATGACATTTATTAATCTCATGGATGTAACAGTAAAACTCTTCAACTGACAGATTAAGCTGCAATGCAAGCAAAACTATTTCACAAATGCTTATAGGTCATTAAAATCATTACAAAACACTAATAAATTATTAAAGGGTTTGGTAACACTGTATAATAATGTCTAATTTGTTAACATTAGTAAATGCATTGGTAACACTTTATAATAACTGCACTCATTAGCTAAGCATTAGTAAATAGTTCACTAATTACATTGTTCTTGGTTTAAAAGCACATATATTACAAAGGAGATTAAAGTTTCAGTTGTCTTATAAAATAAATCAATAAACACAACCCAGTTTGATTCAGAATTCAGAAATATTTATTTCAAGATGCAATAAAAGGAAACTGTACACTTGAAAAGGTTTTGAGCGATTCTTGAAGGACTAGCATCACCTTCACTTGTACGATGGTTTGAGGAATATATCTTCCAGATAGTACCGCCGCTCCCTATATGCAGAGTATGCAGTCTTCGTAGAGCACCAACTCCCAGAGGGGGCACCAGTTGCTCAAAAAACAAAAAAACAAATATGCGCCATTCTCCCATCCGCGTTCGCGACCACTCAATAGCATTTGAGAAGAAAGACTTGTAGTCACAAAACAATTGTAATGTGTTCATATAGGTGTCAGCTACAATGCACACCTTATACATTTTTTATACATTTTAAAATAAAGTGTTACTAAAGTTATATATATTGTTCTGTGTATGTGATTTCAAAGTCTAGATTGGTCGAATTAACCCTTTAACTGCCACATCCCTTAAAACTTGATTGTCAGAGGGTTACTGTAAATGCTTATGCCCGCTGGGCACAGTTTTCCCGATGCCACCAGGGTGGCGTTGCACTGATGGCTTGAGCCCGACATCGCTGCTTGCAGCTATATTTATTATTATTCTTCTTCTTCTTCTCCCGAATGAATCGCATTTTTGAGGGCTTTAACATGCTCAAAAAGTCATGAAACTTTGCACACGCGTCAAACCTGGTGAAAATTTTCGTCTGATATAGGATTCAGAAGAGGGTGTGGCAAAATGGCTCGACAGCGCCACCTATACCAAGAAAATCAACAGCCTTCCAGCTATGTTTCACGTACATGCACGAAAATTGGCACACATATGTAACACACCAATACCTACAAAAAAGACTCTTGGAGTGAAATTCTAAACCCAACAGGAAGTCGGTTATTTTTAATATTATGAGCAAATTTTGTGTAATTTTGGTCATTTCCATGTGTTGTATTTTAACGAACTCCTCCTAGAGAGTTCTTCAAATCATCACCAAATTTGGTATGCCTAATCTAAAGGCCTTTGCGATGTTAAATTGCGAAGATCTTGAGTTTTCGTTGAAGGGCGTGTCCGTGGCGGCCTGGCGAATTTCGATGATTCGCCATGAAAAATGAAGTTGCTATAACTCACACATACAATGACCAATCTGCCCCAAACTTCACATGTTTGATGAGACTCCGAAGCTGAACAGATTGACATGCCCATATTCAGTTATATTCATAGCGCCACCTATTGGCAACAGGAAGTGACATATTTTACGCTGCGACGAACTACTCCTAGAAATTTTATGACATCAATGTCTTTTTTGTGGTCAGTCTAATCTAAAGGCCTGTGCGATGCTCAGTTGTGAAGATCTTGATTTTTCGTTAAATGGCTTGTTCATGGCGCCGCGACGAAGTTCGATGTCTCGCCATGAGAATAAAAGATGTTATAACTCAGGCTTAAAATGTCCGATCTTCCCCAAACTTCCCATGTGTGATAAGAGTCCTGACCTGAACAGATCTGCAGGCCAATATTCCACCGGGTGTGGCAGAATGGCTCTATAGCGCCACCTATACACTTTCAACGGAGTGCGCCTCGAGCTATGTTTCACGTACATGTACAAAAATTGGTACACACATGTAACACTCCAATACCTACAAAAAAGTCTCTTGGTACGAAATCCGGATCCCAACAGGAAGTCAGTTATTTTGCATTTTCCTTTCAAAATTGGTGTTGTTTTTGCCATTTTCAGGGGTTGTACTTTAACGAACTCCTCCTAGAGATTTATTCAGATCAACACCAAACTTGGTCAATGTAATCTAAAGCCCTTTGCGATAATAAATTGCGAAGGACTTGAGGTTTCGTTAAAGGGCGTGTCCATGGCGGCCTGACAAATTTCGATGTTTCGCCATGAAAAAGGAAGTTGCTGTAACTCAGACATACAATGTCCAATCTGCCCCAAACTTCACATGTTGGATAAGACTCTTGACCTGAACAGATCTACATGCCAATATTCAGTTATAGTCATAGCGCCACCTATTGGCAACAGGAAGTTACATATTTTACACTGCGACAAACTACTCCTAGAAATTTTATGACATCAGTGTCTTTTTTGTGGTCAGTCTAATCTAAAGACCTGTGTGATGTTTAGTTGTGAAGATCTTGAGTTTTTGTTAAAAGGTGTGTCCATGGCGCCGTGATGAAGTTCGATGTCTCGCCATGGGAATAAAAGATGTTATAACTCAGGCATAAAATGTCCAATCTTGCCCAAACTTCACTTGTGTGTAAAGGGTCCTGGCCTAAACAGATCTGAAGGCCAATATTCCATCGAGTGTGGCAAACTGGCTCGATAGCGCCACCTATACAATTTCAACGGAGTGCGTATACACTTTAAACGGAGTGCGCCTCGAGCTATGTTTCACGTACATGTACAAAAATCGGTACACACATGTAACACACCAATATCTACGAAAAAGTCTCTTGGTACGAAATCCGAATCCCAACAGGAAGTCAGTTATTTAGAATTTTCTCTGCAAAATTAGTGTTGTTTTAGCCATTTTCAGGGGTTGGACTTTGATGAACTCCTCCTAGAGATTTATTCAGATCAAAACCAAACTTGGTCAGTGTAATCTAAAGCCTTTTGCGATCTTAAATTGCGAAGATCTTGAGGTTTCGTTAAAGGGCGTGTCCATGGCGGCCTGACAAATTTCGATGTTTCGCCATGAAATAGGATGTTGTTTTAACTCAGGCATTAAATGTCCAATCCTCCCCAAACCTCACATGTTCGACAAAAGTCCTGCCCTGAACACATCTGAAGGCCAATATTCCACTATAATGATAGCGCCACCTGCTGGCAAAAGGAAGATTGGCACATATATGGAATAAACATTGATATATTCTACTTATATTTATGAGTTTAAACGCATATTTCTCACCGTTCACCTATTAACTAAAGCCACTCGCTGCCGGTGAGCCCGGGTGCGAGGGCCCGTTCATCGCTGCTTGCAGCTTTAATTATTATTAGGGCTCAAGCCCGAAGGGGCGAAGAGCCCTATTGTTCCCCTAAGGATTATTCTTTTTAGGGCTCAAGCCCGAAGGGGCGAAGAGCCCTATTGTTCTTCTAAGGATTATTCTTCTTCTTATTATTATTTTTTTTATTTTTTATTAAACCTTCCGGGGGGTTTTGGAGGCCTTAACATGCTCAAAAACTCTTGAAAATTGGCACACACATTGGAATCTGCGGCCATCAGGACGCCACAGAGACTGGGACCAGGGCGTGGCACAGGGGCTCTACAGCGCCCCCTGGAACACAGTCAGAAATCTTGAACCATAGCTCACACACACTTTCATGTATTTATATGAAACTCAGTACACTTATAGATCTCATTGAGCCGAACAACTTTCGCACTCTATGTCATAGGCTCCGCCCAACAGGAAGTCAGCTATTTAGGGCTGTTTATAAAAAGCATGCTCTGGAATTTGATATACTTGTCATAGGTCTTTTACTTGATTGCCACCAAACTCGGTCAACATGATCTCAAGACATTGGGGATGGAAAATTGCGAGGGGATTTTTGATATCTCGAACGGTTTGCCCGTGGCGAGGCGTTGAAATTATGGCGAGAAATGAGAAACAGGAAATGTCTAATAACATCCACATACATTTCCTGAATTTGATCAAACTTCATTGGTTTGTTCGTTGTATGATACTGATCGTATATATGTGACTATTAAGAGTCAACATTATAGCGCCACCAACTGGCAGCAGGAAGTGTGTCATTTTCCAAATGCTTTGAATTCAGCATCTTATTTTTACTCTATTTACTTAAAACTTCATCAGAATAATGACAAAACACGGCCGATGTAAATCTGTTGTGGGGATATTGATATCTGATATAGTGTTGCCATGGCAACGTGTCAAACTTGAATGTTCTGTTATGGTGAGTTTGAGGCAGACAACAAGCTCAGATTTACATAAAACTCAAAACACATATCAGTATTAGTGATAACTAGACAATGGCAAAAGCTTTTAAAAGGGCGTGAAGGAGGCACTCTATAGCGCCACCTTTTGTCAAAAGTGGGGGGGTTAGTTTTAGCTACAGACACCAAACTTGGTACATAAATTGTTCTTTTCAAGACGGACAACTTTCTAATTCACAGTCATCAGCTACAACCAACAGGAAGTCGGCTATTTTGATTTGAATATTTAAATTGAGCTCTGATTTAATGCATACTCCTCACAGGGGAAGTACACTATACACACCAAACTTTGTCTACATGAAGAAAAACCATTGAGGAACTTAAATTGCGAACGGATTTTGGTTAGCTTGAACGGTTTTGTCGTGGTGAATTTTTGAAATGACAGTAAAAAGGGAAACATTGATTGTCTTGTATGTTTAAATTGCAGCTTCCAAACACTTCAAAGCATTTTTTTATACAAAGATCAAATCATTCTGAGGAAATATGCATAGTTTCACGACTTTACAACACTGTATGGATAAAAGAAAATTAAAAAACTGTCAGACTTCTCAACTGACATGATCTCACTCTGGCCACCCTGTCTGTGTGAGGGAAGGGAGGGGGAGAGGGAGGGGGAGTGTGAGGGGGTTGGTGACTGTGACAGTGTGTGTGGACTGTAGGGAGGGGCTGTCTGGCAGAGAGAGAGAGAGAGAGACCTAATCATCCCTTTAATAATCAGATAAAATCTGTATTTTAAATTGTTATTGTTTTTGTTGTTGCTAATGGTGGTGTTTTTTCCTTTCATTACAGGTTAAGAAATCTCTTAGGCCTTATCCTTTTCTGACAGTTTTAGGGATTTAAAAACATCCTAAGAACCCTAATTTGTGCTGCAAATAATAATTTCAAACTCATTTGATACTGACCTATGACAACCTGTGACGTGACATGACATTTATTAATCTCATGGATGTAACAGTAAAACTCTTCAACTGACAGATAAAGCTGCAATGCAAGCAAAACTATTTCACAAATGCTTATAGGTCATTAAAATAATTACAAAACACTAATACATTATTTAAGGATTTGGTAACACTGTAAAATAATGTCTAATTTGTTAACATTATGCAGTATAACATAGAATGCAGTCTTCGTAGGGCACCAACTCCCAGAGGGGGCACCATCCCAGTTGCTCAAAAAAAAAAAAAACATGCGCCATTCTCCCATCCGCGCTCGCGACCGCTCACACCTCATGTTTGCGGCTGAATGTTCGTAATTGATGGATGGACATCTATGCCTGGGTATAGGACATCAGCAATCCGGCACAGAGAAAAGAAAATTAAAGAAAATAAAACAGGCATAAAGTTGTCTTGACATTGGACTTTCTAGAGTCTCAAATTTAGGGCCGGTCTCTAAAGTTACATGTGATATTGTTATACACTTTTCTAACGTCAGTAGCATTTGAAGAGAATGACTTACAGTCATAAAAACAACTGTAATTGTTCATCTAGGTGACAGCTATAATGCACAATTAAATTGAATGTTTGATATTTATTACAACAAACTTTAAGTCATATGTAAATTATGCAACTTTTTCACATGGGCTCAAATGCAAATTTGAAGCTCAATAGCATTTGAGAAGAAAGACTTGCAGTCACAAAGCAATTGTAATGTGTTCATATAGGTGTAAGCTACAATGCACACCTTATACATTTTTTATAAATATTAAAATAAAGTGTTACTAAAGTTATATATATTGTTCTGTGTATGTGATTTCAAAGTCTAGATTGGTCGGATTAACCCTTTAACTGCCGCATCCCTTAAAACTGATTGTCAGAGGGTTACTGTAAATGCTGTAAATTTTATTGTGGATTTATGATCAAATCAGCCTGTAAATGAATCATACTCCTCCAAGAAGACACAAGTAGTTCACACCAAACTTTTTTAACATGAAGCCATATACTGAAGATGTTAAATTGCGAATGGGTTTAGGATACCTTAAATGGTGTGGCCATACCGATTTATTAAAGTAACATAAAAAAATACAATAGTTATTTTACTATATCTTTAACATTCTTTATTCCAACTCTTCATAATTTTTTATATACGTAGAAGTCATCATTTGAAAGAAGCACAGTAAGTTTCATAGCTTTATCATTTTCAAGAGCCAGCTTAAAATTAAAACTATCATAACATATAAATCAAGCTTGCAATTCTTAGTACCAATAATGGCCACCAGATGGCGCTATATGATTACTTTTAAATAATTATTGTAGAAACAAGTATGATTTAAATCATTTATAGAAATCTTTCAAAGAAAAATAATATGTATTTTACTGATAAAATGACCCTCACTTAATTAGAATAATATGCTGAAGTATTGTGAAATACTGTATATTAAGAATAATTCTTTATAGGCTTTATGGACAGATAAGTTTGGAGTGACTCTTGAAGGATCAGCACCACATCCTCTTTTACCACTGTTTAAAGAATTTATCCTACAGAACAGGTGCGAATGAATTTTGGATAGCTTGAATGGTTTTGTCATGGTGATTTTTTGAAATAACAGTAAAAAAGGAACAAGTAAATGTCTTTTATTTTTTTAAGTGCAGCTTCTAAACACTTCAACAAAATGTACACATAGAAGTCATGCTGAGGAAATATGCATAGTTTCATGACTATACAACACTATATGGATGATAGAAAATTAAAAAACTACCATACATCTGATGTCACTCTGTCCCTCTGTCACTGTGGGTAATGTGTGTGTGTGTGTGTGTGTTTGTGTGTTAAGTGTGTGTGTGTTAAGTGTGTGTGTGTTAAGTGTGTGTGCAGAGTTTGTGTGAATGTGTGGGAGAGGGGATGGGCTTGGTGTCAGAGAGAGAGAGAGAGAGAGAGAGGGAGGGAGACTTAATCATCTCTTTAATCACCAGCAGAAAAAAAAGCAATTTTGTGTTGTTGTTGTTTTTTCATCATTACAGCTTAAGAAATATCTTAGGCCTCAACATCAACTGTTGCTGCTTTATATAGCCTTCTCCCAAAATTAATAGTCATTAGTAAGCATTTTATAAATACAGCTATAATTAAATTGTTCATGGTTTATATGCACATTTATTTTGAGGAGATTAAAGGCTGTAATCTTCCTAAAAAAAATAAAAAAAAAAAAATAAATAAATAAACAAACACAGAACTCAGAAACATTTATTTCAAGATGCAATAAAAGAAAACTGTACACTATATATACATATATATACAATTGCATAAATTTATATTTAATTTTTTTTATCAAGTGTACAGCTAATAATAATAATAATAATAATAATAATAATAATAATAATGCATTTAATTTAAGGCGCCTTTCAAACCACTCAAGGTCACCGTACAACAAGTAACAACAGTAACAATATTAAAACAAAAAATAACAGCAAATAACAATGTCAATAAAAAACCACAATAATATTAGAATAGCACAACATATTGTGGAATACTATATTAAGACTTTATATATAGGCTTTATGAACAGATAGGTTTTGAGAGATGCTTGAAGTACTAGCATCACCTCCTCTTGTACGAAGGTTTGAGGAATATATCTTCCAGATAGTACCGCCGCTCCCTATATGCAGAATACGCAGTCTTCGTAGGGCACCAACTCCCAGAGGGGGCACCATCCCAGTAGCTCAAAAAAAATAAAACATGCGCCATTCTCCCATCCGCGCTCGCGACCGCTCGGACATTTGCGGATGAATGTTCGTAATTGATGGATGGACATCTATGCCCGGGTAAAAGACATCAGCAATCCGGCACAGAGAAAAGAAAAATAAAGTAAAAAACAAAACAAAAACAGGCATAAAGTTGGCTTGACATTGGACATTCGAGAGTCTCAAATTTAGGGACCGTCTCTAAAGTTACATGTGATATTGTTATACACTTTTCTAACGTCAGTAGCATTTGAAGAGAATGACTTACAGTCATAAAAAACAACTGTAATTGTTCATCTAGGTGACAGCTATAATGCACCATTAAATTGAATGTTTGATATTTATTAAAACAAACTGTAAGTCATATGTAAATTATGCAACTTTTTCACATGGGCTCAAAAGCAAATTTGAAGCTCAATAGCATTTGAGGAGAAAGATTTGCAGTAATAAACCAATTGTAATGTGTTCATTTAGGTGTCAGCTACGATGCACAACTTATACATTTTTTATATATATTAAAATAAAGTGTTACTAAAGTTATATATATTGTTCTGTGTATGTGATTTCAAAGTGTAGATGGGTCGGATTAACCCTTTAACTGCCATATCCCTTAAAATTTGATTGCCAGAGGGTTACTGTAAATGCTTATGCCCGCTGGACACAGTTTTCCCGATGCCACCGGGGTGGCGTTGCACTGACGGCTTGAGCCCGCCATCGCTGCTTGCAGCTATATTTAGGGCTCAAGCCCGAAGGGGCGAAGAGCCCTATTGTTCTTCTAAGGATTATTCTTCTTATTATTATTTTTTTTATTTTTTATTAAACCTTCCGGGGTTTTTTGGAGGCCTTAACATGCTCAAAAACTCTTGAAAATTGGCACACACATTGGAATCTGCGGCCATCAGGACGCCACAGAGACTGGGACCCGGGCGTGGCACAGGGGCTCTACAGCGCCCCCTGGAACACAGTCAGAAATCTTGAACCATAGCTCACACACACTTTCATGTATTTATATGAAACTCAGTACACTTATAGATCTCATTGAGCCGAACAACTTTCGCACTCTATGTCATAGGCTCCGCCCAACAGGAAGTCAGCTATTTAGGGCTGTTTATAAAAAGCATGCTCTGGAATTTGATATACTTGTCATAGGTCTTTTACTTGATTGCCACCAAACTCGGTCAACATGATCTCAAGACATTGGGGATGGAAAATTGCGAGGGGATTTTTGATATCTCGAACGGTTTGCCCGTGGCGAGGCGTTGAAATTATGGCGAGAAATGAGAAACAGGAAATGTCTAATAACATCCACATACATTGCCTGAGTTTGATCAAACTTCATTGGTTTGTTCGTTGTATGATACCGATCGCATATATGTGACTATTAAGAGTCAACATTATAGCGCCACCAACTGGCAGCAGGAAGTGTGTCATTTTCCAAATGCTTTGAATTCAGCATCTTATTTTTACTCTATTTACTTAAAACTTCATCAGAATAATGACAAAACATGGCCGATGTAAATCTGTTGTGGGGATATTGATATCTGATATTGTGTTGCCATGGCAACGTGTCAAACTTGAATGTTCTGTTATGGTGAGTTTGAGGCAGACAACAAGCTCAGATTTACATGAAACTCAAAACACATATCAGTATTAGTGATAGCTAGACAATGGCAAAAGCTTTTAAAAGGGCGTGAAGGAGGCACTCTATAGCGCCACCTTTTGTCAAAAGTGGGGGGGTTAGTTTTAGCTACAGACACCAAACTTGGTACATAAATTGTTCTTTTCAAGACGGACAACTTTCTAATTCACAGTCATCAGCTACGACCAACAGGAAGTCGGCTATTTTGATTTGAATATTTAAATTGAGCTTTGATTTAATGCATACTCCTCACAGGAAATGTTCACTATACTCACCAAACTTTGTCTACATGTTGAAAAAACATTGAGGAACTTAAATTGCGAACGGATTTTGGTTAGCTTGAACGGTTTTGTCGTGGTGATTTTTTGAAATGACAGTAAAAAGGGAATCATTAATTGTCTTGTATTTTTAAATTGCAGCTTCCAAACACTTTAAAAAAAAAAAAAATCATACAGAGATCAAATCATTCTGAGGACATATGCATAGTTTCATGACTTTACAACACTGTATGATTAAAAGAAAATTAAAAAACTGTCAGACATCTCAACTCACTCTGTCCCTCTGTTTGAGGAATGTATGTGTGCTGACTGAGTGTGTGTGTGTGTGTGTGTGTCTGTGATTGGGGGATGGGCATGAGCTGAGTGGCAGACACAATGAGAGAGAGAAAGAGAGAGAGAGAGAGAGACTTAATCATCTCTTTAATCACCAGAAAAAAAAAATATTTTAAATTGTTATTTTTTGTTGCTTTTGCTAACATTGCTGTTTTCATTACAGCTTAAGAAATCTCTTAGGCCTTATCCTTTTCTGACAGTTTCAGGAATTAAAAACAAAATTCTAAAAATACTTATTTGTGCTGCAAATAATAATTTAAATCTCATTTGATACTGACCTATTCCATCCTGTGACATGACATTTATCTTAATTTACATAATCTCATGGATGTAACAGTAAAACTGTTCAGCTCACAGATGAAGACTAAGCTGTAATGCAAGCAGAACTTTCACAAATGCTTGTAAGTCATTAAAGAATTTTATAACACTGTAAAATAATGTCTAATTTGTTAACATTAGTAAATGCATTGGTAACACTTTATAATAACTGCACTCATTAGTAAATAGTCAGTTCATGCTTTATAAAGCCTTGTCCCAATATTAATAGTCAGTAGTAAGCAGCTTATAAATACAGCTATAAATAGCTTGTTCTTGGTTTATAAGCACATTTATTAAAAAGGAGAGTAAAGGGTCAGTTATCTTCCTATGAAAAATAAAAAAATAAAAATAAAAAAACAACAACACAGATTGATACAGAACTCAGAAATTTTATTGTGGATTTATGATAAACTCAGCCTGTAAATGAATCATACTCCTCCAAGAAGACACAAGTAGTTCACACCAAACTTTTTCAACATGATGCCAATATACTGAAGATGTTAAATTGTGAATGGGTTAAGGATACCTTAAATGGTGTGGCCATACCGATTTATTAAAGTAACATAAAAAAAATACAATAGTTATTTTACTATATCTTTAACATTCTTCATTCCAACTCTTCATAATTTTTTATATACGTAGAAGTCATCATTTGAAAGAAGCACAGCAAGTTTCATAGCTTTATCATTTTCAAGAGCCAGCTTAAAATTAAAACTATCATAACATATAAATCAAGCTTGCAATTGTTAGTACCAATAATGGCCACCAGATGGCGATATATGATTACTTTTAAATAATTATTGTAGAAACAAGTATGATTTAAATCATTTATAGAAATCTTTCAAAGAAAAATAATATGTATTTTACTGATAAAATGACCCTCACTTAATTAGAATAATATGCTGAAGTATTGTGAAATACTGTGTATTAAGAATAATTCTTTATAGGCTTTATGGACAGATAAGTTTGGAGTGACTCTTGAAGGATCAGCACCACATCCTCTTTTACCACTGTTTAAAGAATTTATCTTACAGAACAGGTGCGAATTAGTTTTGGATAGCTTGAATGGTTTTGTCATGGTGATTTTTTGAAATAACAGTAAAAAGGGAACCAGTAAATGTCTTTTATTTTTTTAAGTGCAGCTTCTAAACACTTCAACAAAATGTACACATAGAAGACAAGTCATTCTGAGGAAATATGCATAGTTTCATGACTATACAACACTATATGGATGATAGAAAATTAAAAAAACTACCATACATCTGATGTCACTCTGTCCCTCTGGGTAATGTCTGTGTATGTGTGTGTGTGTTTGTGTGTTAAGTGTGTGTGTGTTAAGTGTGTGTGCTGAGTTTGTGTGAATGTGTGGGAGAGGGGATGGGCTTGGTGTCAGAGAGAGAGAGAGAGAGAGAGAGAGAGAGGGGGAGGGAGACTTAATCATCTCTTTAATCACCAGCAGAAAAAAAAGCAATTTTGTGTTGTTGTTGTTTTTTCATCATTACAGCTTAAGAAATATCTTAGGCCTCAACATCAACTGTTGCTAGCCTACTCCCAAAATTAATAGTCATTAGTAAGCATTTTATAAATACAGCTATAATTAAATTGTTCATGGTTTATATGCATATTTATTTTGAGGAGATTAAAGGCTGTAATCTTCCTAAAAAAAACAAAAAAAAAAAACAAACAAACACAGAACTCAGAAACATTTATTTCAAGATGCAATAAAAGAAAACTGTACACTATATATATATATATATATATATATATATATATATATATATACAATTGCATAAGTTTATATATTTTTTTTTTTTATCAAGTGTACAGCTAATAATAATAATAATAATGCATTTTATTTAAGGCGCCTTTCAAACCACTCAAGGTCACCGTACAACAAGTAACAACAGTAACAATATTAAAACAAAAAATAACAGCAAATAACAATGTCAGTAAAAAAACACAATAATATTAGAATAGCACAACATATTGTGGAATACTATATTAAGACTTTATATATAGGCTTTATGAACAGATAGGTTTTGAGAGATTCTTGAAGTACTAGCATCACCTCCTCTTGTACGACGGTTTGAGGAATATATTTTCCAGATAGTACCGCCGCTCCCTATATGCAGAATACGCAGTCTTCGTAGGGCACCAACTCCCAGAGGGGGCACCATCCCAGTAGCTAAAAAAAAAATAAAACATGCGCCATTCTCCCATCCGCGCTCGCGACCGCTCGGCAGAGATGCTCACAAGTCTCTGAGCTAGAGTCCAAGTCAAGTCTCAAGTCTCTGAGCTCGAGTCCAAGTCAAGTCTCAAGTCTCTGAGCTCGAGTCCAAGTCAAGTCTCAAGTCTCTGAGCTAGAGTCCAAGTCAAGTCTCAAGTCTCTTTATTATATTAAGTCTCTGGTTATAATAAATGTTGCATCACGTACAGCGACCCATCCAAGCTGCTTAGAACACTGAATAGCTATATATAAGGAATTCAAAGCATGTAATATGTTATTATGACAACTCTATCTATTAGCATACAATATCAACTTTGATTTTGGTATATAATCAGTGTAAACAGGCTATTGCAACATGACAAAAACACCAAGAATGCTTTACTTTTAAGTTAATATCTGTATTTTGCATGTATGGATTCAGTAATGGCCTTCTGTCTGTCCTGGCTGTATAGCTGCACACCTCTTGTCTGGCTTAAGAATGAACAAAGCTACGCTGACTTATGTTATTCATACAATACCTACTCACAAATAAACATCAAAAACAAAGCTGGCTGCAATGAATTTCTGTGCAAAACAGCTTTTACTACAAACACTTCCACACAAGAACATTGGGTAACACTTTAGAATAAGGTTCCATTAGTTAATGTTAGTTAACTACTTTCGTTAACATGAACTAAGCAAGTACAATCCTTCTACAGCATTTATAAGTCTTAGTTCATGTTAATTTCAACATTTACTAAATGCATTATTTAACTCAAAAGTTGTTCTTGTTAACATTAGTTAATGCACTGTGAATTACCATGAACTAACAATGAATAACTGTATTTTCATTAACTAACATTAACGAAGATGAATAAATACAGTAATAAATGTATTATTCATTGTTTGTTCATGTTAATTAATACATTAACTAACATTAACTAATGGTACCTTATTCTAAAGTGTTACCGAACATTGTTATCACACAAGAACATTTTGATAGAGAACCAAAAATATTTAAAGTAGATAAAATTAGAATAAATAAAATGGAAATGTCTACATACTATTACTACTGTAAACTTTGCAAATAGGACTTCAGCCCCTTCAAGTCAATGAACAATAACAAAGTGGGCTGCAATGAATATCTGTGCAAAACGTCATGGCTCGGCTCCTACCCAATGACAGAGGCACGCAGGTTTTTTTCCACTGGAGTACTCACGTGAAGGATGCGTGCACAACTAATAACTAATATCATCACGCTATAAAGGGTTGGCCTGCGCTGGGTGCGCCCCTCCCCCTATAACTGTTCTATCTCGCGGAGGAGCTCATTTGTGTGCATCTGTGTGAAACATGCGCTCTGAAACACGCATATGAAAAAAGAGCGACAGAAAGAACGGCTCCCCTCCAGCCGTGACTCGGCTCCCATCGTTCATGTTTATGAGCCGTTCAAAAGAATCGGTTCGTTCGCGAACGTCACAACTCTAACAGCGAGCTCATCTGACGTTTACTAAATATAAACATTGTTCACGAGTCCCGGAGCTCGAGTCCGAGTCGAGTCTGAAGTCTTTCGAGGACGAGTCTCAAGTCGAGTCTGAAGTCACTGTTTGTGCGACTTAAGTCGCACTCGAGTCCGAGTCTCAAACTCGAGTCCCCATCTCTGCCGCTCGGACATTTGCGGATGAATGTTCGTAATTGATGGATGGACATCTATGCCCGGGTAAAAGATATCAGCAATCCGGCACAGAGAAAAGAAAAATAAAGTAAAAAACAAAACAAAAACAGGCATAAAGTTGGCTTGACATTGGACATTCGAGAGTCTCAAATTTAGGGACCGTCTCTAAAGTTTCATGTAATATTGTTATACACTTTTCTAACGTCAGTAGCATTTGAAGAGAATGACTTACAGTCATAAAAACAACTGTAATTGTTCATCTAGGTGACAGCTATAATGCACCATTAAATTGAATGTTTGATATTTATTAAAACAAACTGTAAGTCATATGTAAATTATGCTACTTTTTCACATGGGCTCAAAAGCAAATTTGAAGCTCAATAGCATTTGAGGAGAAAGACTTGCAGTCATAAACCAATTGTAATGTGTTCATTTAGGTGTCAGCTACGATGCACAACTTATACATTTTTTATATATATTAAAATAAAGTGTTACTAAAGTTATATATATTGTTCTGTGTATGTGATTTCAAAGTCTAGACGGGTCGGATTAACCCTTTAACTGCCATATCCCTTAAAATTTGATTGCAAGAGGGTTACTGTAAATGCTTATGCCCGCTGGGCACAGTTTTCCCGATGCCACCGGGGTGGTGTTGCACTGACGGCTTGAGCCCGCCATCGCTGCTTGCAGCTATATTTAGGGCTCAAGCCCGAAGGGGCGAAGAGCCCTATTGTTCTTCTAAGGATTATTCTTGTTATTAGGGCTCAAGCCCGAAGGGGCGAAGAGCCCTATTGTTCTTCTAAGGATTATTCTTCTTATTATTATTTTTTTTATTTTTTATTAAACCTTCCGGGGGTTTTTAGGGGCCTTAACATGCTCAAAAACTCTTGAAAATTGGCACACACATTGGAATCTGCGGCCATCAGGATGCTGCAGAGGCTGGGACCCGGGCGTGGCACAGGGACTCTACAGCGCCCCCTGGAACACCTTCAGAAATCTTGAACCATAGCTCACACACACTTGCATGTATTTATATGAAACTCGGTACACTTATAGATCTCATTGAGCCGAACAACTTTCACACTTTATGTCTTAGGCTCCGCCCAACAGGAAGTCAGCTATTCAGGGCTGTTTAAAAAAAGCATGCTCTGGAATTTGAAATACTCCTCTGAGGTTTTCAACCCGTTCGTCACGAAACTCGGTGAACATGATCTCAAGACATTGGGGATGAAAAATTGCGAGGGGATTTTTGATATCTCGAACGGTTTGCCCGTGGTGAGGCGTTGAAATTATGGCGAGAAATGAGAAACAGGAAATGTCTAATAACGTCCAAATACATTTCCTGAATTTGATCAAACTTCATTGGTTTGTTCGTTGTATGATACAGATCGTATATATGTGACTATTAAGAGTCAATGTTATAGCGCCACCAACTGGCAGCAGGAAGTGAGTCATTTTCAAAATGTTTTGAATTCAGCATCTTATTTTTACTCAATTTCCTTAAAACTTCATCAGAATAATGACAAAACATGGCCGATGTAAATCTGTTGTGGGGATATTGATATCTAATATGGCGTTGCCATGGCAACGTGTCAAACTTGAATGTTCTGTTATGATGAGTTTGAGGCAGACAACAACCTCAGATTTACATGAATCTCAAAACACATATCAGTATTAGTGATAGCTAGACAATGGCAATAGCTTTTAAAAGGGCGTGAAGGAGGCACGCTATAGCGCCACCTTTTGTCAAAAGTGGGGGGGTTAGTTTTAGCTACAGACACAAAACTTGGTACATAAATTGTTCTAATCAAGACGGACAACTTTCTAATTCACAGTCATAAGCTACGATCAACAGGAAGTCGGCTATTTTGATTTGAATGTGTATTTTTGAGATTTTACAGTTGTGAATTAATGCATACTCCTCACAGGGGAAGTACACTATACACACCAAACTTTGTCTACATGAAGAAAAACCATTGAGGAACTTAAATTGCGAACGGATTTTGGTTAGCTTGAACGGTTTTGTCGTGGTGAATTTTTGAAATGACAGTAAAAAGTGAAACATTAATTGTCTTGTATGTTTAAATTGCAGCTTCCAAACACTTCAAAGCATTTTTTTATTCAAAGATCAAATCATTCTGAGGAAATATGCATAGTTTCACGACTTTACAACACTGTATGGATAAAAGAAAATTAAAAAACTGTCAGACTTCTCAACTGACATGATCTCACTCTGTCCACCCTGTCTGTGTGAGGGAAGGGAGGGGGAGAGGGAGGGGGAGTGTGAGGGGGTTGGTGACTGTGACAGTGTGTGTGGACTGTAGGGAGGGGCTGTCTGGCAGAGAGAGAGAGAGAGAGACCTAATCATCCCTTTAATAATCAGGAAAAATATCTGTATTTTAAATTGTTATTGTTTTTGTTGTTGCTAATGGTGGTGTTTTTTTCCTTTCATTACAGGTTAAGAAATCTCTTAGGCCTTATCCTTTTCTGACAGTTTTAGGGATTTAAAAACATCCTAAGAACCCTAATTTGTGCTGCAAATAATTATTTCAAACTCATTTGATACTGACCTATGACAACATGTGACGTGACATTTATTAATCTCATGGATGTAACAGTAAAACTCTTCAACTGACAGATAAAGCTGCAATGCAAGCAAAACTATTTCACAAATGCTTATAGGTCATTAAAATCATTACAAAACACTAATACATTATTTAAGGATTTGGTAACACTGTAAAATAATGTCTAATTTGTTAACATTAGTATATGCAATGGTAACACTTTATAATAATTGCACTCATTAGCTAAGCTTTAGTAAATAGTTCATGATTATAAAGCCTTTTCCCTTAATAATAGTCATTATTAAGCAGTAATACATCTATAAATAAATTGTTCTTGGTTTAAAAGCACATATATTACAAAGGAGATTAAAGTCTCAGTTGTCTTATAAAATAAATAAATAAACACAACCCAGTTTGATTCAGAATTCAGAAATATTTATTTCAAGATGCAATAAAAGGAAACTGTACACTTGAATAGCTTTTATGCGATTCTTGAAGGATTAGCATCACCTCCTCTTGTAAGATCGTTTGAGGAATATATCTTCCAGATAGTACCGCCGCTCCCTATATGCATAGTATGCAGTCTTCGTAGGGCACCAACTCCAAGAGGGGGCACCATCCCAGTTGCTCAACAAAAAAAACAACAAAAAAAAAACATGCGCCATTCTCCCATCCGCGCTCGCGACCGCTCACACCTCATGTTTGCGGCTGAATGTTCGTAATTGATGGATGGACATCTATGCCTGGGTATAGGACATCAGCAATCCGGAACAGAGAAAAGAAAACTAAAGAAAATAAAACAGGCATAAAGTTGTCTTGACATTGGACTTTCTAGAGTCTCAAATTTAGGGCCGGTCTCTAAAGTTACATGTGATATTGTTATACACTTTTCTAACGTCAGTAGCATTTGACGAGAATGACTTACAGTCATAAAAACAACTGTAATTGTTCATCTAGGTGACAGCTATAATGCACAATTAAATTGAATGTTTGATATTTATTACAACAAACTGTAAGTCATATGCAGAGATGTATAAAGTACTAGAGACCCATACTTGAGTAAAAGTACAAGTGCTCTATCAAAAAAGTGACTTGAGTAGAAGTAGAAGTGCTCTTTAAGCACCACACTTAAGTAGAAGTACTAAAGTATTCAACATTTTTTGTACTTAAGTATTGCAAGTAGTCTATTTTAAAATGTACTACTCAAGTACTGAAAGTAAAAGTAGAAGTATTGTGTTATGTAGCTATTAAAGAAAATAGTCAAAAGTTTGAACATATTGTTTTTACTATTTCAAATGATTAACCTAAAGGACAATAACAATTCCTTTGACTAACTTCTTGTAAATAAAAAACGGTTAGTAGGGTCAGTTAGCCCAATTTGCAAAATGATGTCATTGATAACTTACCCTCATGTTGTTTCAAACCCATAAGACATCAGAGGGTCATTTAGAATTTTTTGAAGCATCCAAAATACATTTTGGTCCAAAAATAGCAAAAACTACGACTTTATTCAGCATTGTCTTCTCTTCCATGTCTGTTGTAAGAGTTAAAAACAAAGCAGTTTGTGATATCTGGTTCGCGAACGAATCATTCGATGTAACCGGATCTTTTTGAAACAGTCCACCAAATCGAACTGAATCGTTTTAAACAGTTCGCGTCTCCAATACGCATTAATCCACAGATTAATTAAGCTTAACTTGTTTAATGTGTCTGACACTCCCTCTGAGTTAAAACAAACCAATATCCCGGAGTAATTCATTGACTCAAACAGTACACTGACTGAACTGCTGTGAAGAGAGAACTGAAGATGAACACCGAGCCGAGCCAGATAATGACTCGTTCACGAGTCAAGAACCGTTTCTGTCAGACGCGTCCGATTCGTGAACCGAGGAGCTGATGATACTGCGCATGTGTGATTTAGCGTGAAGCAAACCGACACACAGAGCGTCTGAACTGAACTGATTCTTTTGGTGATTGATTCTAAACTGATTCTGTGTTAATGTTATGAGCCCATGTGCAGTCAACGCCAATGACGCCATTGCATCGAGCGCAAAAGAATCAGTGAACTGTTTTCTTCAACTGGTTTATTGAATCGGAACTGTCAGAAAGAACTAACGTTACTGGTCATCCGAGAACCGATGCAACCGGCTCTTGACTCGTTAACGAGTCATTATCTGGCTCGGCTCGGTGTTCATCTTTCTCTTCACAGCAGTTCAGTCAGCACGCGCAGTATCGCTTGATTCGCTCAATGATGTGGCAGCTTCATCAAACCTGCCATCTACAGTTCTGGCAGTGGTTTGTAATGGAATGATTCGTAACATTATTATAATTGTAACGAGTAACGATGCAGCACATAAAAAAAATATCGGAGTAAAAGTATTAAACTCAGCGAAAATATGTACCGAAGTAAAAGTGGAAGTAGGAGAAAAAATAATACTCTAGTAAAGTACAGATACCGCCTTTTAGTACTTAAGTACAGTAGTGAAGTAGTTCTACTTCGTTACTATACATCTCTGGTCATATGTAAATTATGCTACTTTTTCACATGGGCTCAAATGCAAATTTGAAGCTCAATAGCATTTGAGAAGAAAGACTTGCAGTCATAAA
>NW_020529336.1:0-47500 GCF_003368295.1 Carassius auratus
GGAAGTTGCTGTAACTCAGACATACAATGTCCAATCTGCCCCAAACTTCACATGTTGGATAAGACTCTTGACCTGAACAGATCTACATGCCATATTCAGTTATAGTCATAGCGCCACCTATTGGCAACAGGAAGTTACATATTTTACACTGTGAACAAACTACTCCTAGAAATTTTATGACATCAATGTCTTTTGTGGTCAGTCTAATCTAAAGACCTGTGTGATGTTTAGTTGTGAAGATCTTGAGTTTTTTTAAAAGGTGTGTCCATGCGCCGTGATGAAGTTCAATGTCTCGCCATGGGAATAAAAGATGTTATAACTCAGGCATAAAATGTCCGATCTTGCCCAAACTTCACTTGTGTGATAAGGGTCCTGGCCTGAACAGATCTGAAGGCCAATATTCCATCGAGTGTGGCAAAATGGCTCATAGCGCACCTATACACTTTAACGGATGCGTATACACTTTAAACGGAGTGCGCCTCGAGCTATGTTTCACGTACATGTACAAAAATTGGTACACACATGTAACACTCCAATACCTACAAAAAAGTCTCTTGGTACGAAATCCGGATCCCAACAGGAAGTCGGTTATTTTGAATTTTCCCTTCAAAATTGCTGTGTTTTTGCCATTTTCAGGGGTTGTACTTTAACGAACTCCTCCTAGAGATTTATTCAGATCAACACCAAACTTGGTCAGTGTAATCTAAAGCCCTTTGCGATAATAAATTGCGAAGGACTTGAGGTTTCGTTAAAGGGCGGGTCCATGGCGGCCTGACAAATTTCGATGTTTCGCCATGAAAAAGGAAGTTGCTGTAACTCAGACATACAATGTCCAATCTGCCCCAAACTTCACATGTTGGATAAGACTCTTGACCTGAACAGATCTACATGCCAATATTCAGTTATAGTCATAGCGCCACCTATTGGCAACAGGAAGTTACATATTTCACTGCGACAAACTACTCCTAGAAATTTTATGACATCAATGTCTTTTTTGTGGTCAGTCTAATCTAAAGACCTGTGTGATGTTTTAGTTGTGAAGATCTTGAGTTTTTGTTAAAAGGTGTGTCCATGGCGCCGTGATGAAGTTCAATGTCTCGCCATGGGAATAAAAGATGTTATAACTCAGGCATAAAATGTCCGATCTTGCCCAAACTTCACTTGTGTGATAAGGGTCCTGGCCTGGACAGATCTGAAGGCCAATATTCCATCGAGTGTGGGCAAAATGGCTCAATAGCGCCACCTATACACTTTCAACGGAGTGCGTATACACTTTAAACGGAGTGCGCCTTGAGCTATGTTTCACGTACATGTACAAAAATCGGTACACACATGTAACACACCAATATCTACGGAAAAGTCTCTTGGTACAAAGTCCGAATCCCACCAGGAAGTCAGTTATTTGGAATTTTCTCTGCAAAAATTAGTGTTGTTTTGGCCATTTTCAGGGGTTGTACTTTAACGAACTCCTCCTAGATATTTATTCAGATCAACACCAAACTTGGTCAGTGTAATCTAAAGCCTTTTGCGATCTTAAATTGCGAAGATCTTGAGGTTTCGTTAAAGGGCGTGTCCATGGCGGCCTGACAAATTTCATTGTTTCGCCATGAAATAGGATGTTGTTGTAACTCAGGCATAAAATGTCCAATCCTCCCCAAACCTCACATGTTCGATAAAAGTCCTGCCCTGAACACATCTGAAGGCCAATTTTCCATTATAATGATAGCGCCACCTGCTGGCAACAGGAAGATTGGCACATATATGGAATAAACATTGATATATTCTACTTATATTTATGAGTTTAAACGCATATTTCTCACCGTTCACCTATTAACTAAAGCCACTCGCTGCCGGTGAGCCCGGGTGCGAGGGCCCGTTCATCGCTGCTTGCAGCTTTAATTATTAGGGCCCGAGCACCGATGGTGTGAGGACCCTCTTGGAATTGCTCCGTTTATTATTATTTATTATTATTATTATACTTCTCCAAAATGAATCGCATTTTTGAGGGCCTAAACATACTCAAAAAGTCATGAAACTTTGCACACACCTCAGAACTGGCGAAAATTTACATCTGATATGGGTTTTCAGAAGTGGGTGTGGCAAAATGGCTCGACAGCGCCACCTATACACGTTCAACGGTGTGCGCCTCGAGCTATGTTTCACGTACATGTATGAAAATCGGTACACATGTGTAACTCTCCAGCACCTACAAAAAAGTCTCTTAGAACAAAATTCTAAACCCAACAGGAAGTTGGTTATTTTTAATATTATGAGCAAATTTTGTGTCATTTTTGCCATTTCCATGCGTTGTATTTTAACGAACTCCTCCTACAGACTTATTCAGATCAACACCAAGTTTGGTATGCCCTAATCTAAAGGCCTTTGCGATGTTAAATTGCGAAGATTTTGAGTTTTCGTCGAAGGGCGTGTCAGTGGCGGCCTGGCGAATTTCGATGATTCGCCATGAAAAATGAAGTTGCTATAACTCAGACATACAATGTCCAAACTGCCCAAACTTCACATGGTTGATAAGACTCTGAAACTGAATAGATTGACATGCCCATATTTAGTTATATTCATAGCGCCACCTATTGGCAACAGGAAGTGTCATATTTTACGCTGCGAAGAACTACTCCTAGAAATTTTATGACATCAATGTCTTTTTTGTGTTCAGTCTAATCTAAAGGCCTGTACGATGTTAAATTGTGAAGATCTTGAGTTTTCGTTAAAGGCGTGTCCATGGCGTCATGGTCAAAGTTCGATGTCTCGCCATGGGAGTAGAAGTTGTTGTAACTCAGGCATAAAATATCAGATCTTGCCCAAACTTCACATGTGTGATAAGAGTACTGACCTGCACACATCTGGAGGCTAATATTCCATTGGGTGTGGCAAAATGGCTCGATAGCGCCACCTATACCTTTTCAATGGAGTGCGCCTCGAGCTACATGTCATGTACATGTACGAAAATCGGTAAACATATGTAACACACCAATAGCTACAAAAAAGTCTCTTGGTACGAAATCCGAATCCCAACAGGAAGTCGGTTATTTTTAATTTTCCCTGCAAAATTGGTGTTGTTTTTGTCATTTTCAGGGGTTGTATTTTAACGAACTCCTCCTAGAGATTTATTCAGATCAAACACCAAACTTGGTCAGTGTAATCTAAAGCCCTTTGCGATGTTAAATTGCGAAGGAATTGAGGTTTCGTTAAAGGGCGTGTCCATGGCGGCCTGACAAATTTCGATGATTTGCCATGAAAAATGATGGTGCCATAACTCAGACATACAATGTCCAATCTGCCCCAAACTTCACATGTTTGATAAGACTCTTGACCTGAACAGATCTACATGCCAATATTCAGTTATAGTCATAGCGCCACCTATTTGGCAACAGGAAGTGACATATTTTACACTGTGACAAACTACTCCTAGAAATTTTATGACATTAATGTCTTTTTTGTGGTCAGTCTAATCTAAAGACCTGTGTGATGTTTAGTTGTGAAGATCTTGAGTTTTTGTTAAAAGGTGTGTCCATGGCGCCATGACGAAGTTCGATGTCTCGCCATGGGAATAAAAGATGTTATAACTCAGGCATAAAATGTCCGATCTTGCCCAAACTTCACATGTGTGATAAGGGTCCTGGCTTGAACACATCTGAAGGCCAATATTCCATTATAACGATAGCGCCACCTGCTGGCAACAGGAAGATTGGCACACTTATGGAATAAACTTTGATATATTGCACTTATGTTTATGAGTTTAAATGCATATTTCTCAACGTTCACCTTTTTACTAAAGCCACACGATGGCGGTGAGCCCGGGTGCGAGGGCCCGTTCATCGCTGCTTGCAGCTTTAATTAGGGCCCGAGCCAATGGGCGCAGGGCCCTATTGTTCCCCTAAGGATTATTCTTATTATTTTTATTTTTTTTTAACCTTCCGGGGGTTTTTGGGGGCCTTAACATACTCAAAAACTCTTGAAAATTGGCATACACATTGGAACCTGCGGCCATCAGGTCGCCGCAGAGACTGGAACCCGGGCGTGGCACAGGGGCTCTACAGCGCCCCCTGGAACACCGTCAGAAAATCCTGAACCATAGCTCACACATACTTGCATGTATTTATATGAAACTCAGTACACTTATAGATCTCATTGAGCCGAACAACTTTCACGCTCTATGTCATAGGCTCCGCCCAACAGGAAGTCAGCTATTCAGGGCTGTTCAAAAAAAGCATGTTCTGGAATTTGAAATACTCCTCTGAGGTTTTCCACCCGTTCGCCACAAAACTTGGTGAACATGATCTCAAGACATTGAGGATGAAAAATTGCGAGGGGATTTTTGATATCTCGAACGGTTTGCCCGTGGTGAGGCGTTGAAATTAGGGCACAAAATTTGAAACAGGAAGTGCCTAATAACATCCGCATACATTTCCTGAGTTTCATCAAACTTCATCGGTTTGTTCATTGTAATATGTTACTCGCATATATGTAACTATAAGGTGTCAAAGTTACAGCGCCACCAACTGGCAGCAGGAAGTGTGTCATTTTCTAAATTCTTTTAATTCAGCGTCTTATTTTTACTCGATTTGCTTCAAACTTCATCAGAATAATGACAAAATACAGCTGATGTAAATCTGTTGTGGGTATACTGATATCTAATATAGTGTTGCCATGGCAACGTGTCAAACTTGAATATTCTGTTATGGTGATTTTGAGGCAGACAACAAGCTCAGATTTACATTAAACTCAGAACACATATCAGTATTAATGATATCTAGACAATGGCATAAGCTTTTAAAAGGACGTGATGGAGGCACTCTATAGCGCCACCTTTTGTCAAAAGTGGGGGGGTTAGTTTTAGCTACAGACACCAAACTTGGTACATAAATTGTTCTTATCAAGACGGACAATTTTCTAATTCACAGTCATAAGCTACGACCAACAGGAAGTCAGCTATTTTGATTTGAATATGTATTTTTGGCAAATTCGGCTGTGAATTAATGCATACTCCTCACAGGGGAAGTGCACTATACACACCAAACTTTGTCTACATGTTGAAAAAACATTGAGGAACTTAAATTGCGAATGGATTTTGGATAGCTTGAACGGTTTTGCCGTGGTGATTTTTTGAAATAACAGTAAAAAGGGAAACATTAATTGTCTGGTATTTTTAAATTGCAGCTTCCAAACATTTCAAAACCATTTTTCATTTAGAGAACATGCGATTCTGAGGAAATATGTATAGTTTCACGACTTTACAACACTGTAAAATTAAAATAAAATTATAAAACTGTCAGACATCTGATCTCACTCTCTGGCATTCTCTCTGTGTGAGGGAAAGGAGGGGGGGGTGCTTGAGGACCTGCCTGACAGAGAGAGAGAGAGATAGGGAGAGAGAGAGAGAGTTAACATCTCTTTAATCACCAGAAAAAAAAACTGTAATTGTGTGTTGTTGATTTTTTTCATCATTACAGCTTAAGAAATCTCTCTATCATTTTCTATCATTTTTAGGGACGAAAAAAACCTAGTACAATTTGTAGGGCTCAGACAAAATTATTTTATATAATTAGGTTAAGAATTATGTAAATTGCAAAATAAAAAAAGATTTTAAAAATACATACACGATGACTTGTATATATTTTTTTATTCTGATAATAATTTTAAACTTATTTGATACTGACCTATGACAGCCATTCTGTGACATGACATGACATGACCTGAATTTACACAATCTTGCTGATTTAAACAGTAAAACAGTTCAGCTCACAGATAAAGACTAAGCTGTAATGCAGGCAAACATATTTTACAAATGCTTATAGATCAATAAAATTGTTAAAAATGCTTTTTCACAAAGTACATAATAATAAGGCACGTTGATATTCTGATGACATTTTTTTCCAAGTGCATTTTACCAATTTCAAATCACATCAATCTTAATAAATACTATAGATCTGGTATTTCATGATTTATGAGTGATATATATAATTGTCCTCGATGGCTGGAAGTGAAAAAACTCATATTCAGGAGTGCTGAATTTTTAGGCATGTCTTCTTGTCATGCATTGGTCATAGAGCTCATTGTAGCGATGCTTCAGGTGTTGAAATAGATTTGTTATAGATTATACAGGTTCACTGTTTGCAGAGTGTATACAGTATGTGTATGTGGTGCAGACGCAGTAGCGAGAGCATGTTATTGTTACGCAAAAACACATTAAAATAATGTGCGAGCATGAATCTCTCCGCTTGCATGCACATTTCCTTTACTTTGATCAAAAACGTGTCCTCTGATACATGCTGCTTTAGCAAAGCAAAAAAAAAGCAAAAAAAAAAAAACTTCTTTCAAAGTAAAACAATATGTATTTTAAAAAGCTAATGAATTTTACTGGTAATATAGTTTTATATAATAATTTCAGAAATGTTTATAGATCAATAAAAGTATTTTTAAAACTGGTTATAGATCATGAAAAGTGCGAATAAGCTCTCTTTGGTTTACATTAGTTAATGCATTAACTAACATGAACTAACAAGGAACAATCTATTTTTCAGATAATTTATTAATCTTTTTTATGTTAGTTATTCCTATCATTCAAAATATTATTATTTATGTTTTTTCACAGTACATAAACTAATTTTAAAATAAAAATGTAATAAAAAATATTATTAATAATGTATTAAAATATTTTAACTAAGCTTTAATTAACATTTATATAAACACTTATATTGAAAGAGACTGAAATTGAAGTAATTTTTACTTTTAAAAACCACTTGTAAGACACAGTTAACAAATGCAGTGAGCAGATGAAAGGACAGAATAACAAAGATATATAGTGCCCCCTATTGGCAACAGGAAGTGTCATATTTTACACTGCGACAAACTACTCCTAGAAATATTTAGACATTAATGTCTTTTTCGTGGTCAGTCTATCTTGAGTTTTTGTTAAAGGTCGTGTCCATGGCGCCATGACAAAATTGATGTCTCGCCATAGGAAGAGAAGTTGTTGTAACTCAGGCATAAAATATTCGATCTTCCCCAAACTTCAAATGTTTGATAAGAGTCTTGGCCTGAACACATCTGAAGGAAAATATTCCATTATAATGATAGCACCACCTGCTGGCAAAAAGAAGATTGGCACATATAAATGACTTTGACATATTCCACTTATATTTACGACTTTAAATGCATATTTCTCGCCGTTCGCTTTTTTTACTGAAGCCGCTTGCTGGCGGTGAGCCCGGGTGCGAGGGCCCGATCATCGCTGCTTGCAGCTTTAATTATTATTCTTCTTCTTCTTCTCCCGAATGAATCGCATTTTTGAGGGCTTTAACATGCTCAAAAAGTCATGAAACTTTGCACACGCGTCAAACCTGGTGAAAATTTTCGTCTGATATAGGATTCAGAAGAGGGTGTGGCAAAATGGCTCGACAGCGCCACCTATACCAAGAAAATCAACAGCCTTCCAGCTATGTTCCACGTACATGCACGAAAATTGGCACACATATGTAACACACCAATACCTACAAAAAAGACTCTTGGAGTGAAATTCTAAACCCAACAGGAAGTCGGTTATTTTTAATATTATGAGTAAATTTTGTGTAATTTTGGTCATTTCCATGTGTTGTATTTTAACGAACTCCTCCTAGAGAGTTCTTCAAATCATCACCAAATTTGGTATGCCTAATCTAAAGGCCTTTGCGATGTTAAATTGCGAAGATCTTGAGTTTTCGTTGAAGGGCGTGTCCGTGGCGGCCTGGCGAATTTCGATGATTCGCCATGAAAAATGAAGTTGCTATAACTCAGACATACAATGACCAATCTGCCCCAAACTTCACATGTTTGATGAGACTCCGAAGCTGAACAGATTGACATGCCCATATTCAGTTATATTCAAAGCGCCACCTATTGGCAACAGGAAGTGACATATTTTACGCTGCGACGAACTACTCCTAGAAATTTTATGACATCAATGTCTTTTTTGTGGTCAGTCTAATCTAAAGACCTGTGTGATGTTCAGTTGTGAAGATCTTGAGTTTTCGTTAAATGGCTTGTTCATGGCGCCGCGACGAAGTTCGATGTCTCGCCATGAGAATAAAAGATGTTATAACTCAGGCATAAAATGTCCGATCTTCCCCAAACTTCACATGTGTGATAAGAGTCCTGGCCTGAACAGATCTGCAGGCCAATATTCCACCGGGTGTGGCAGAATGGCTCTATAGCGCCACCTATACACTTTCAACGGAGTGCGCCTCGAGCTATGTTTCACGTACATGTACAAAAATTGGTACACACATGTAACACTCCAATACCTACAAAAAAGTCTCTTGGTACGAAATCCGGATCCCAACAGGAAGTCAGTTATTTTGCATTTTCCCTTCAAAATTGGTGTTGTTTTTGCCATTTTCAGGGGTTGTACTTTAACGAACTCCTCCTAGAGATTTATTCAGATCAACACCAAACTTGGTCAATGTAATCTAAATCCCTTTGCGATAATAAATTGCGAAGGACTTGAGGTTTCGTTAAAGGGCGTGTCCATGGCGGCCTGACAAATTTCGATGTTTCGCCATGAAAAAGGAAGTTGCTGTAACTCAGACATACAATGTCCAATCTGCCCCAAACTTCACATGTTGGATAAGACTCTTGACCTGAACAGATCTACATGCCAATATTCAGTTATAGTCATAGCGCCACCTATTGGCAACAGGAAGTTACATATTTTACACTGCGACAAACTACTCCTAGAAATTTTATGACATCAGTGTCTTTTTTGTGGTCAGTCTAATCTAAAGACCTGTGTGATGTTTAGTTGTGAAGATCTTGAGTTTTTGTTAAAAGGTGTGTCCATGGCTCCGTGATGAAGTTCGATGTCTCGCCATGGGAATAAAAGATGTTATAACTCAGGCATAAAATGTCCAATCTTGCCCAAACTTCACTTGTGTGTAAAGGGTCCTGGCCTAAACAGATCTGAAGGCCAATATTCCATCGAGTGTGGCAAACTGGCTCGATAGCGCCACCTATACAATTTCAACGGAGTGCGTATACACTTTAAACGGAGTGCGCCTCGAGCTATGTTTCACGTACATGTACAAAAATCGGTACACACATGTAACACACCAATATCTACGAAAAAGTCTCTTGGTACGAAATCCGAATCCCAACAGGAAGTCAGTTATTTAGAATTTTCTCTGCAAAATTAGTGTTGTTTTGGCCATTTTCAGGGGTTGGACTTTGATGAACTCCTCCTAGAGATTTATTCAGATCAAAACCAAACTTGGTCAGTGTAATCTAAAGCCTTTTGCGATCTTAAATTGCGAAGATCTTTAGATTTCGTTAAAGGGTGTGTCCATGGCGGCCTGACAAATTTCGATGTTTCGCCATGGAAAAGGAAGTTGCTGTAACTCAGACATAAAATGTCCAATCTGCCCCAAACTTCACATGTTAGATAAAATTTCTGCCCTTAACAGATCTACATGCCCACATTCAGTTATAGTCATAGCGCCACCTATTGGCAACAGGAAGTGACATGTTTTACGCTGCGACAAACTACTCCTATAATTTTTTTGAGATTAACATATATTTTGTGGTCAGTCTAATCTAAAGGCCTGTGCAATATTAACTTTTGAAGATCTTGAGTTTTTGTTAAAGGGCGTTTCCATGGCGCTATGACAAAATTTGATGTCTTGCCACAGCAAGAGAAGTTGTTGTAATTCAAGCATAAAATGTTCAATCTTCCCCAAACTTCACATGTTTGATAAATGTCCTGGCCTGAACACATCTGAAGGCCAATATTCCATTATAATGATAGCGCCACCTGCTGGCAACGGTAAGATTGGCACATATATGGGATATACTTTGATATATTCCACTTATATTTAGGACATTAAATGCATATTTCTCAATGTTCACCTTTTTACTAAAGCCACACAATGGCGGTGAGCCCGGGTGCGAGGGCCCGTTCATCGCTGCTTGCAGCTTTAATTAGGGCCCGAGCACCGATGGTGTGAGGACCCTATTGGAATTGCTCCGTTTATTATTATTATTATTCCGCTTCTCCAAAATGAATCGCATTTTTGAGGGCCTAAACATGCTCAAAAAGTCACCAAATTTTGCACACGCCTCCGAACTGGCGAAAATTTACGTCTGATATGGGTTTCAGAAGTGGGCGTGGTAAAATGGCTCGACAGCGCCACCTATGCACGTTCAGCGGTGTGCGCCTCGAGCTACATTTCACGTACATGTATGAAAATCGGTACACACATATAACACATCAATACCTACAAAAAAGACTCTTGGAGCAAAATTCTAAACCCAACAGGAAGTCGGTTATTTTTAATATTATTAGCAAATTTTGTGTCATTTTTGCCATTTCCATGCATTGTATTTTAACGAACTCCTCCTAGAGATTTCTTCAAATCAACTCCAAATTTGGTATGCCTAATCTAAAGGCCTTTGCGATGTTAAATTGCGAAGATTTTGAGTTTTCGTTGAAGGGCGTGTCCGTGGCGGCCTGGCGAATTTCGATGACTCGCCATGAAAAATGAAGTTGCTATAACTCAGACATACAATGTCCAATCCGCCTCAAACTTCACATGTTTGATAAGACTCTGGATCAGAATAGATTGACATGCCCATATGCAGTTATAGTCATAGCGCCACCTATTGGCAACAGGAAGTGTCATATTTCATGCTGCGAAGAACTACTCCTAGAAATTGTATGACATCAATGTATTTTTTGTGGTCAGTCTAATCTAAAGGCCTGTGCGATGTTAAGTTGTGAAGATCTTGAGTTTTCGTTAAAAGGCGTGTCCATGGCGCCGTCACGAAGTTCGATGTCTCGCCATGGGAATAAAAGATGTTATAACTCAGGCATAAAATGTCTGATCTTCCCCAAACTGCACATGTGTGATAAGAGTCCTGGCCTGAACACATCTGAAGGCCAAAATTCCATCAGGTGTGGCAAAATGGCTCGATAGCGCCACCTATACACTTTCAACAGAGTGCGCCTCGAGCTATGTTTCACGTACATGTACAAAAATCGGTATACACATGTAACACAGCAATACCTACAAAAAAGTCTCTTGGCACAAAATCCGAATCCCAACAGGAAGTCGGTTATTTAGAATTTTCTCTGCAAAATTGGCGTTGTTTTTGCCATTTTCAGGGGTTGTACTTTAACGAACTCCTCCTAGAGATTTATTCAAATCAACAACAAACTTGGTCAGTGTAATCTTAAGCCCTTTGCGATGTTAAATTGCGAAGATCTTTAGATTTCGTTAAAGGGCGTGTCCATGGCGGCCTGACAAATTTCGATGTTTCGCCATGAAAAAGGAAGTTGCTGTAACTCAGACATACAATGTCCAATCTGCCCCAAACTTCACATGTTAGATAAAACTTCTGCCCTTAACAGATCTACATGCCCACATTCAGTTATAATCATAGCGCCACCTATTGGCAACAGGAAGTGACATGTTTTACGCTGCGACAAACTACTCCTATAATTTTTTTGAGATTAACATATATGTTGTGGTCAGTCTAATCTAAAGGCCTGTGCAATGTTAACTTTTGGAGATCTTGAGTTTTTGTTAAAGGGCGTTTCCATGGCGCCATGACAAAATTTGATGTCTTGCCACAGCAAGAGAAGTTGTTGTAACTCAAGCATAAAATGTTCAGTCTTTCCCATACTTCACATGTTTGATAAGAGTCCTGGCCTGAACACATCTGAAGGCCAATATTCCATTATAATGATAGCGCCACCTGCTGGCAATGGTAAGATTGGCACATATATGGGATATACTTTGATATATTCCACTTATATTTTTGACATTAAATGCATTCTCTCACCGTTCACCTTTTTACTAAAGCAACTCGCTGGTGGTGAGCCCGGGTGCGAGGGCCCGTTCATCGCTGCTTGCAGCTTTAATTATTATTATTCTTCTCCAAAATGAATCGGATTTTTGAGGGCCTAAACATGCTCGAAAAGTCATGAAACTTTGCACACACCTCAGAACTGGCGAAAATGTACGTCTGATATGGGTTTCAGAAGTGGGTGTGGCAAAATGGCTCAACAGCGCCACCTATACACGTTCAACGGTGTGCGCCTCGAGCTACGTTTCATGTACATGTATGAAAATCGGTATACTCATGTAACTCTCCAATACCTACAAAAAAGTCTCTTGGAGCAAAATCCGAAACCCAACAGGAAGTCGGTTATTACTAATATTATGAGCAAATTTTGTGTCATTTTTGTCATTTCCATGCGTTGTATTTTAACGAACTCCTCCTAGAGATTCATTCAGATCAACACCAAATTTGGTATGCCTAATCTGAAGGCCTTTGCGATGTTAAATTGCGAAGCTTTTGAGTTTTCGTTAATGGGCGTGTCCGTGGCGGCCTGGCGAATTTCGATGACTCGCCATGAAACAGGAAATTGCTATAACTCAGACATACAATGACCAGTCTGCCCCAAACTTCACATGTTTGATGAGACTCCTGACCTGAACAGATTGACATGCCCATATTCAGTTATAGTCATAGCGCCACCTATTGGCAACAGGAAGTGACATATTTTACACTGCGATGAACTACTCCTAGAAATTTTATGACATCAATGTATTTTTTGTGGTCAGTCTAATCTAAAGGCCTGTGCGATGTTAAGTTGTGAAGATCTTGAGTTTTCGTTAAAAGGCGTGTCCATGGCGCCGTCACGAAGTTCGATGTCTCGCCATGGGAATAAAAGATGTTATAACTCAGGCATAAAATGTCCGATCTTCCCCAAACTGCACATGTGTGATAAAAGTCCTGGCCTGAACACATCTGAAGGCCAAAATTCCATCAGGTGTGGCAAAATGGCTCGATAGCGCCACCTATACACTTTCAACAGAGTGCGCCTCGAGCTATGTTTCACGTACATGTACAAAAATCGGTATACACATGTAACACTCCAATACCTACAAAAAAGTCTTTTGGTATGAAATCCGAATCCCAACAGGAAGTCGGTTATTTAGAATTTTCTCTGCAAAATTGGCGTTGTTTTTGCCATTTTCAGGGGTTGAACTTTAACGAACTCCTCCTAGAGATTTATTCAGATCAACACCAAACTTGGTAAGTTAAATCTAAAGGCCTTTGCGATGTTAAATTGCGAAGATCTTGAGGTTTTGTTAAAGGGCGTGACCTGGCAAATTTCGATGTTTCACCATGAAAAAGGAGGTTGCTGTAACTCGGACATACAATGTCCAATCTGCCCCAAACTTCACATGTTAGATAAGACTTCTGCACTTAACAGATCTACATGCCCATATTCAGTTATAGTCATAGCGCCACCTGCTGGCAACAGGAAGTCACATGTTTTACACTGCGACAAACTACTCCTAGAAATCTTTTGACATTAATGTATTTTTTGTGGTCAGTCTAATCTAAAGGTCTGTGCAATGTTAAATTGTGGAGAACTTGAGTTTTTGTTAAAGGACGTGTCCATGGCACCATGACAAAATTTGATGTCTCGTCACAGCAAGAGAAGTTGTTGTAACTCAGGCATAAAATGTTCGATCTCCCCCAAACTTCACATGTTAGATAAGAATTCTGCCCTGAACACATCTGAAGGCCAATATTCCATTATAATGATAGCGCCACCTGCTGGCAACAGGAGGACTGGTACAAATAAATGACTTTGACATATTCCACTTATTCTTAAGACTTTAAATGCATATTTCTCACCGTTCACCTTTTTACTAAAGCCAAACGATGGCGGTGAGCCCGGGGGCGAGGGCCCGATCATCGCTGCTTGCAGCTTTAATTATTTTTATTTTTTTTATATTAAATATTTACCTCGTGAGAAGTGGGCTGCGATTTATCTTCAGAAATATAAATTTCTCAATTGTACACATACATCAGTCTGTTTCATCATTATTTTCACAACATATTTTATTATTTTACACAGTAAAAAATACGTGACTAATTTTAATATCTGTTAATCTGATAATTAATGCAAAACAATAACAATATACATGGCTGCTCATAGACAGATAATGATTTATGCTGCAGATCTTTCACAAAACAAATAAACAGATAAAAACACACATGAATGCAAACAGTGATCTTTCATTTAATGCAAACATACCATAATTATATTACGTTTAATTGTACAGTTAGTTATAAATTATGTTATCAAATAAAGTTAATAAAACATACTTTATCAGAAATCTCTGTGCGTCGTTTGACAGTCAGAAACATGTATCTTACATAACAGAAAAAAACCAGCTCTTCGAAAATGAAAAGTATTGCATATTTGAGAGGTTTGTGTTTGAAAAGAGAAATCCCTGTGGTCCTGACCTGACGCTGATCCGCATAATCAACAGAATAATAAAGCAATCTCCGCGTTGTATCTTGATTCATTTCCACACAGAGGTACGCAAAATATAGGGAGGATGTTTCCCCATGTTTTTGATATACCACTATCGGCTGTTAAATTTGAAAATCATTAATTATATACATCTAGCCAAGTTTCGTTTGTAAGTTTCCCTTACAGTCAATGCGAGCGTCGCAAGACCGGAAATAAGTACGCACACACTCGCGTCGCTGAAGCTCACCGGCGCCATCTTGTGCACCTAGCCCATTGCTTCAAAAATAGACAGTATCTTTTTGATATTGTGGCTGAATCTGTCTGACCTCTGCATTACTTGAGAACAGTGATGGGAATAACGGCGTTATAAATAACGGCGTTACTAACGGCATTACTTTTTCCAGTAACGAGTAATCTAATTGATTACTCTTCTCATCTTAATAACGCCGTTACCGTTACTGCCAAAAAATGCGGCGCGTTACTATAACTGATGATGAAGCTGTTTTTTTTTTTTTTCATCAGACCAACTAGATCTCTGAGCGAGAGGCAAATACTTTTTTTTACTGTTCTTCCTTGGTTAGTGGGCAGAGCACGAGACAAGCGCATAAATGCTGACGATTGGCTGAGGTAGAGTAAAATTTCATTGTAAGCCAATCAGAGGTAGAGTTGGGCGGGTTTTCGAAAGCACGCATAGTAGTGATGGGAATTCGGCTCTTTTGACTCAGCTCACTGAAAAGAGCCGGCTCTTTGGCTCACAAACGGCTCTTTAAATGACTTTGACAATAATATTTCAATTTTTATTACATAATTATTTAATTTCTATAGGCTAAATTAGAAAAAATAGAGTTGGCTCTTCAGATATGCGAGCCAGCTCCCGAAGTTCAACTAAAAAAGCCGGCTCTTAGAGTCGGCTCATTCGCGAATCGCGAACGACTCCTCAAAAGCTCATGCGCGAACGAGTCGATCCATCATCACTAACGCTCATTCGCGAACGACCCATCATCGGACAGGACAGGACACACAACGAACAACACAAGCCAGTCAGTCAACCAGAGACAGGTATGGCGACGAGCCCAAATAATCCAAAAGTAGCCTTCTCTAAATGGAAGTATATACATTACTTTTTCCTTCAAGAAATTAAAGAAACAATAAAAGGAAATATCAAAAGTTCCCAAAAATCTATCGTGTTATTTGCATTGATCCACTATATAAACATAATATCTACATACATGCCATTTGATTGGAGGCTAGTCTCACTTTGTCCCACAGCAACTTTTTTTTTTAGATGTGTGTACAATGTTTCATGTTTCTGTTAATAATGTATTGTATTAAGTGTCCATTTCATTATAATATTCAGATTTATCATAAATAATTGAACATGCACATGTATTTTAAGTTCCTTTAAAGAGGGGTAGAGGTGGGGTCACGTTTGAGCATTTAAAATGTAATTTTACTTGAAAGTAACGCAATAGTTACTTTCTTAAGTTACTTTAAAAATTTGTAACTGAGTTACTAATTTAGTTACTTTTTGGAAGAAGTAACTAGTAACTGTAACTAATTACTTTTTAAAAGTAACTTGCCCAACACTGCTTGAGAATGTGCTAATCGCCTTCCTGATATTGATGATCTTCTCAGAAAAGAAGGATGCAAACTCATTGCATTTGCTGTCTGAGAGCATTTCACTGGGAATCTGACTTCAGTCTATGTCTCCTAACTTTGAACGCTCCTCTGGTTTCAGTTGTGTTTTTGTTTATTTTTGGTGACGTATAAATAAAATCTTCCCATCTGCCTGCACTTGAGTCTTCGCCTCTTGCGATCCGTGACACTACGTCCTTAATAACAGTGGATGAAAAGTTTAGAGCCCTAATGCTGTGTTCACACCAAACGCGAATAGAGCGTCTAGCGCGAATGATTTCAATGTTAAGTCAATGCAAAGGCGCGTTTACGCGCGTCTGGAGGTCTCGCAGCGCGAATGGGGCGTTAAGCGCGGCGCGGAAGACGCGAATTCGCCTCATTCGCGCGTCTAGTTCGCGCGAATGACGCGAATTGACGCGCGAATAGGGCGTTTCGCGCGAAACGCGCGTTAAGCGCGAAGGTGCTTTTTGTGCATTTAGCGTTTGACGCGAATTCGCGTCTGCCGCCCGAGTTGAAAAATTTCAACTTTGGCGTCAATTCGCGCCGCGTTAACCAATCAGGAGCCTGCTAGGAGTCACTCATTCAACAGAATGTTCCCGCAGCCTCCGGTTGTGCAGGAATACCCTTCTCCACTCATTCAACAAGGAGGAACGACTGATGTTGTCAGTGAGCAGTCAACCGGAGCTATATGACAAAAGTTCAGGAATAAAAAGGACATATATGTATATAAAAAACATATTAATAGATAAATTGAATAAAGGCCAATTGATAAGAAACGTTTCATTTTACCCCAAACGAATTATATTTTATCTTGAACCACTACAGAAACATCAGAGCCAGCGGCAAATGTCAGAAGGTCTAGCCGAGCCGAGGCTGCTCTCGGCGGATACATGATGACAGAGCTCCCGCTGGTCGCATGGAGCTCATCTCCGAGATCGGCGAAACACATTTTTTTAAATAGACGCTGTCATTATAAATAAACCGCATATCTGAGTTTAAAACAACTACATTCTCGCCTGAAATACTTTTAAAACTGCATTTCATGACACAGTAACAGTAATATTTAGAAAATTATCCGAATAAAAATGGCGTTTGAAAATGCTGCGTGAACTCAGCTGGCAGAAGCCCCCCCATGACGCGAATTCGCGTCTGTTGTGAAGCGAATTACTCGCGCGAATGAAGCGAATGATCTCAAAATGGTCAAGCGGCAAACTAGACGCGGTAGACGCGAATTTGACGCTCTATTCGCGTTTGGTGTGAACACAGCATAATGATGATTAAGTCTAGAGTGTGTCCACCTTTGTGTGTGGGTCCATGTCCATGCTGAATCGACAGGTAAAAAAAAAAGCCTCAAGTCCAAATATTCATTTATCACCAATTAACTGTTTGACAAACACTTCCTGCTTCGATGTCCTGATCTGAATTTAAAAAAAATCTCAAACATGCTCCGAGGTGCCGATCTGAATCAACCGAGTCGCGAACAGGCTCCGAAGTGCCGATCTGAATCAACCGAGTCGCGAACAGGCTCCGAAGTGCCGATCTGAATCAACCGAGTCGCGAACATGCGCCGAAGTGTCGATCTGAATCAACCGAGTCGCGAACATGCGCCGAAGTGTCGCCCTGAATCAACCGAGTCGCGAACAGGCTCCGAAGTGCTGATCTTAATCAACAGAATCGCAAACATGCTCTGAAGCGCCGATCTGAATCAACCGAGTCGCGAACAGGCCCCGAAGTGCCGATCTGAATCAACCGAGTCGCGAACAGGCTCCGAAGTGCCGATCTGAATCAACCGAGTCGCGAAAAGGCTCCGAAGTACCGATCTGAATCAACCGAGTCGCGAACAGGCTCCGAAGTGCCGATCTGAAAACTTCAACCAAAGAATGTAAAAAATAACTCTATTTCTCTAATAACTCTACAACTATATGAAAGACCTAGATCACGTATCTAAAAATAAATCGCTATAGTAAAAGAGAAATAATGAGAGGAGTGAAGTTTCCTACCGTTGTGCTGTGTTTGGTCCTCAGGCGCGTCTTCACCTCGCTCACACGCGCGTTTACAACGCTAAATTAATCATCTTTGCTAATTATTATACATTTACTTCATTGTCAGCTTCAGGTACTTCATTTATTATTGTTCAATGAACTGTTTGAAACAAAAAAAGGTTGTATTTCAGTAATAATTCAAAATTATCAAAATAAAATAAAATAATGGTTTCTATTTTAATATCCTTTAAAATATAATTTATTTCTGTGTTTGTGCAGCTGTATTTTCAGCATCATTCCTCCAGTCTTCAGTGTTACATGATCTTTAGAAATCATGAAATTATGATGATTTATTAATACAATTATTAATAGTTGTGCTGCCAAATATTATTTTGGAATCTGCGATAATGTTTTCAGGATTCTTCGATGTATAATTTTTTTTTAAAGAACAGCGTTTATTCAAAATATAAATCTCTTCTAACAATATTAATCTTTGATATCACTTCTCATCAATGTAACACATCCTGAATAAAAGATTCTAAGATCTAATAAAGAATACAATTTCTTATAAAAAAAAAAAGGATAAAAATTTACTGAGCCCAAACTATTGAACTGTAGTGAATATTGTTAGAAAATATTTATATTTTAAATAAAAGCTCTTCTTTTTAACTTTTTATTCATCAACGAATCCTGAAAAAAGTATCACAGATTACAAAATAATATTTATCAGCAAAACTGTTGATAATTCTAATAATAAATCATCATATTATTCTGATTTCTGAAGATCATGTGACACTGAAGACTGGAGGAATGATGCTGAAAATACAGCTGCACATCACATGAATAAATTACACTTTCATGTATATTAAAATAAAAAAATGTTAATAATATCTTACAATATTACATGTTTTCCAGTATTTTTGATCAAATAAATGCTGTCTTGATGAGTAAAATAAATTCTTGTAAAAAAACATAAACAATTATTCTGATCCCAAACTCTGACCGGTAGTGTGTGTTTGTGTGTGTTTATATATATATATATATATATATATATATATATATATATATATATATGCCCACTAACACACTAGGCAAGGCAAGGCAAGTTTATATATATAGCACATTTCATACACAATGGTAATTCAAAGTGCTTTACATAAAAGAAAGTAAAATAATCATAAAGGAAAATTATAAAACAAATTAACCAAGCAATTTTAAAACTTTTAAAATGATTAAAAATTTACTTAATTTAAAATGAATTTATAAACAGTTACAAAATTTGTTTAATTGGAAAAAAAACAGTGAAAATATAGTGCAATCAGTTCGGACATTGCAGAGAGCTCATTCAATAAATGCACAGCTAAACAGATTAGTTTTAAGTCTAGATTTAAATGTGACTAGTGTTTTAGCACATCTGGTCTCTTCTGGAAGATGATTCCAACTGCGAGCGGCATAGAAACTAAAAGCAGATTCCCCTTGTTTTGTGTGAACCCTTGGTATTTCTAACTGACTCGATCCTAATGATCTGAGTGCTCTGTTAGGTTTATATTCAGTGAGCATATCTGCAACTGCAGTTTTTAAGGAGTTTGGAAATGTCCCAGAAAGAAGTGAAGTGTTCACCACTTCTAAGAGATCTGCTTCTAAGCAGTTAAGCACACTGTTGAAAAAAGATGTGGGAAGTGTGTCAAGATAGCAGGTTGATGATTTTAGGTGCTGCACTGTGTCTTCCAGAATGTTGCTATCAATTGCTTCAAAAATAGACAGTATCTTTTTGATATTGTGGCTGAATCTGTCTGACCTCTGCATTACTTGAGGATGTGCTAATCGCCTTCCTGACATTGATGATCTTCTCAGAAAAGAAGGATGCAAACTCATTGCATTTGCTGTCTGAGAGCATTTTACTGGGAATCTGACTTCAGTCTATGTCTCGTAACTTTGAACGTTCCTCTGGTTTCAGTTGTGTTTTTGTTTATTTTGGTGACGTATAAATAAAATCTTCCCATCTGCCTGAACTTGAGTCTTCGCCTCTTGCGATCCGTGACACTACGTCCTTAATAACAATGGATGAAAAGTTTAGTGCCCTACTGATGATTAAGTCTAGAGTGTGTCCACCTTTGTGTGTGGGTCCATGTCCATGCTGAATCGACAGGTAAAAAAAAAAGCCTCAAGTCCAAACATTCATTTATCACCAATTAACTGTTTGACAAACACTTCCTGCTTCGATGTCCTGATCTGAATTAAAAAAAAATCTCAAACATGCTCCGAGGTGTCGATCTGAATCAACCGAGTCGCGAAAATGCTCCGAAGCGCCGATCTGAATCAACCGAGTCGCGAACAGGCTCCGAAGTGCCGATCTGAAAACTTCAACCAAAGAATGTAAAAAATAACTCTATTTCTCTAATAACTCTACAACTCTATGAAAGACCTAGATCACGTATCTAAAAATAAATCGCTATAGTAAAAGAGAAATAATGAGAGGAGTGAAATTTCCTACCGTTGTGCTGTGTTTGGTCCTCAGGCGCGTCTTCACCTCGCTCACACGCGCGTTTACAACGCTAAATTAATCATCTTTGCTAATTATTATACATTTAATTCATTGTCAGCATCAGGTGCTTCTTTTATTATTGTTCAATGAACTGTTTGAAACAAAAAAAAAGTTGTATTTCAGTAATAATTCAAAATTATCAAAATAAAATAAAATAATGGTTTCTATTTTAATATCCTTTAAAATATAATTTATTTCTGTGATGTGCAGCTGTATTTTCAGCATCATTCCTCCAGTCTTCAGTGTTACATGATCTTTAGAAATCATGAAATTATGATGATTTATTAATACAATTATTTATAGTTGTGCTACCAAATATTATTTTGGAATCTGCGATAATGTTTTCAGGATTCTTCGATGTATATATTTTTTTAAAGAACAGCGTTTATTCAAAATATAAATCTCTTCTAACAATATTAATCTTTGATATCACTTCTCATCAATGTAACATCCTGAATAAAAGATTCTAAGATCTAATAAAGAATACAATTTATTATTAAAAAAAAAGAAAGGATAAAAATTTACTGAGCCCAAACTATTGAACTGTAGTGAATATTGTTAGAAAATATTTATATTTTAAATAAAAGCTCTTCTTTTTAACTTTTTATTCATCAAAGAATCCTGAAAAAAGTATCACAGATTACAAAATAATATTTATCAGCAAAACTGTTGATAATTCTAATAATAAATCATCAAATTATTCTGATTTCTGAAGATCATGTGACACTGAAGACTGGAGGAATGATGCTGAAAATACAGCTGCACATCACATGAATAAATTACACTTTCATGTATATTAAAATAGAAAAATGTTAATACTATCTTACAATATTACATGTTTTCCAGTATTTTTGTGAGCATATCTGCAACTGCAGTTTATAAGGAGTTTGGAAATGTCCCAGAAAGAAGTGAAGTGTTCACCACTTCTAAGAGATCTGCTTCTGAGCAGTTAAGCACACTGTTGAAAAAAGATGTGGGAAGTGTGTCAAGATAGCAGGTTGATGATTTTAGGTGCTGCACTGTGTCTTCCAGAATGTTGCTATCAATTGCTTCAAAAATAGACAGTATCTTTTTATATTGTGGCTGAATCTGTCTGACCTCTGCATTACTTTAGGATGTGCTAATCGCCTTCCTGATATTGATGATCTTCTCAGAAAAGAAGGATGCAAACTCATTGCATTTGCTGTCTGAGAGCATTTCACTGGGAATCTGACTTCAGTCTAAGTCTCGTAACTTTGAACGCTCCTCTGGTTTCAGTTGTGTTTTTGTTTATTTTGGTGACGTATAAATAAAATCTTCCCATCTGCCTGCACTTGAGTCTTCGCCTCTTGCGATCCGTGACACTACGTCCTTAATAACAATGGATGAAAAGTTTAGAGCCCTACTGATGATTAAGTCTAGAGTGTGTCCACCTTTGTGTGTGGGTCCATGTACATGCTGAATCGACAGGTAAAAAAAAAAGCCTCAAGTCCAAATATTAATTTATCACCAATTAACTGTTTGACAAACACTTCCTGCTTCGATGTCCTGATCTGAATTTAAAAAAAATCTCAAACATGCTCCGAGGTGCCGATCTGAATCAACCGAGTCGCGAAAATGCTCCAAAGCGCCGATCTGAATCAACCGAGTCGCGAAAATGCTCCGAAGTGCCGATCTGAATCAACCGAGTCGCGAACAGGCTCCGAAGTGCCGATCTGAATCAACCGAGTCGCGAACATGCGCCGAAGTGTCGATCTGAATCAACCGAGTCGCGAACATGCGCCGAAGCGCAGATCTGAATCAACCGAGTCGCGAACATGCTCCGAAATGCCGATCTGAATCAACCGAGTCGCGAACAGGCTCCGAAGTGCCGATCTAAATCAACCGAATCGCGAACATGCTCCGAAATGCCGATCTGAATCAACCGAGTCGCGAACAGGCTCCGAAGTGCCGATCTAAATCAACCGAATCGCGAACATGCTCCTAAATGCCGATCTGAATCAACCGAGTCGCGAACAGGCTCCGAAGTGCCGATCTGAATCAACCGAGTCGCGAACATGCGGCGAAGTGTCGATCTGAATCAACCGAGTCGCGAACATGCGCCGAAGTGCCGATCTAAATCAACCGAATCGCGAACATGCTCCGAAGTGCCGATCTGAATCAACCGAGTCGCGAACAGGCTCCGAAGTGCCGATCTGAAAACTTCAACCAGAGAATGTAAAAAATAACTCTATTTCTCTAATAACTCTACAATTCTATGAAAGACCTAGATCATGTATCGAAAAATAAATCGCTATAGTAAAAGAGAAATAATGAGAGGAGTGAAGTTTCCTACCATTGTGCTGTGTTTGGTCCTCAGGCGCGTCTTCACCTCGCTCACACGCGCGTTTACAACGCTAAATTAATCATCTTTGCTAATTATTATAAATTTACTTCATTGTCAGCTTTAGGTACTTCATTTATTATTGTTCAATGAACTGTTTGAAACAAAAAAAAAGGTTGTATTTCAGTAATAATTAAAAATTATCAAAATAAAATAAAATAATGGTTTCTATTTTAATATCCTTTAAAATATAATTTATTTCTGTGATGTGCAGCTGTATTTTCAGCATCATTCCTCCAGTCTTCAGTGTTACATGATCTTTAGAAATCATGAAATTATGATGATTTATTAATACAATTATTAATAGTTGTGCTACCAAATATTATTTTGGAATCTGCGATAATGTTTTCAGGATTCTTCGATGTATATATTTTTTAAAGAACAGCGTTTATTCAAAATATAAATCTCTTCTAACAATATTAATCTTTGATATCACTTCTCATCAATGTAACACATCCTGAATAAAAGATTCTAAGATCTAATAAAGAATACAATTTATTATAAAAAAAAAGGATAAAAATTTACTGAGCCCAAACTATTGAACTGTAGTGAATATTGTTAGAAAATATTTATATTTTAAATAAAAGCTCTTCTTTTTAACTTTTTATTCATCAAAGAATCCTGAAAAAAGTATCACAGATTACAAAAGAATATTTATCAGCAAAACTGTTGATAATTCTAATAATAAATCATCATATTATTCTGATTTCTGAAGATCATGTGACACTGAAGACTGGAGGAATGATGCTGAAAATACAGCTGCACATCACATGAATAAATTACACTTTCATGTATATTAAAATAGAAAAATGTTAATACTATCTTACAATATTACATGTTTTCCAGTATTTTTGTGAGCATATCTGCAACTGCAGTTTTTAAGGAGTTTGGAAATGTCCCAGAAAGAAGTGAAGTGTTCACCACTTCTAAGAGATCTGCTTCTGAGCAGTTAAGCACACTGTTGAAAAAAGATGTGAGAAGTGTGTCAAGATAGCAGGTTGATGATTTTAGGTGCTGCACTGTGTCTTCCAGAATGTTGCTATCAATTGCTTCAAAAATAGACAGTATCTTTTTATATTGTGGCTGAATCTGTCTGACCTCTGCATTACTTGAGGATGTGCTAATCGCCTTCCTGATATTGATGATCTTCTCAGAAAAGAAGGATGCAAACTCATTGCATTTGCTGTCTGAGAGCATTTCACTGGGAATCTGACTTCAGTCTATGTCTCGTAACTTTGAACGTTCCTCTGGTTTCAGTTGTGTTTTTGTTTATTTTGGTGACGTATAAATAAAATCTTCCCATCTGCCTGCACTTGAGTCTTCGCCTCTTGCGATCCGTGACACTACGTCCTTAATAACAATGGATGAAAAGTTTAGAGCCCTACTGATGATTAAGTCTAGAGTGTGTCCACCTTTGTGTGTGGGTCCATGTACATGCTGAATCGACAGGTAAAAAAAAAAGCCTCAAGTCCAAATATTCATTTATCACCAATTAACTGTTTGACAAACACTTCCTGCTTCGATGTCCTGATCTGAATTAAAAAAAAATCTCAAACATGCTCCGAGGTGCCGATCTGAATCAACCGAGTCGCGAAAATGCTCCAAAGCGCCGATCTGAATCAACCGAGTCGCGAACAGGCTCCGAAGTGCCGATCTGAATCAACCGAGTCGCGAACAGGCTCCGAAGTGCCGATCTGAATCAACCGAGTCGCGAACATGCGCCGAAGTGTCGATCTGAATCAACCGATTCGCGAACATGCGCCGAAGCGCCGATCTGAATCAACCGAGTCGCGAACATGCTCCGAAATGCCGATCTGAATCAACCGAGTCGCGAACAGGCTCCGAAGTGCCGATCTAAATCAACCGTATCGCGAACATGCTCCTAAATGCCGATCTGAATCAACCGAGTCGCGAACAGGCTCCGAAGTGCCGATCTGAATCAACCGAGTCGCGAACATGCGGCGAAGTGTCGATCTGAATCAACCGAGTCGCGAACATGCTCCGAAGTGCCGATCTGAATCAACCGAGTCGCGAACAGGCTCCGAAGTGCCGATCTGAAAACTTCAACCAAAGAATGTAAAAAATAACTCTATTTCTCTAATAACTCTACAATTCTATGAAAGACCTAGATCATGTATCTAAAAATAAATCGCTATAGTAAAAGAGAAATAATGAGAGGAGTGAAGTTTCCTACCATTGTGCTGTGTTTGGTCCTCATGCGCGTCCTCACCTCGCTCACACGCGCGTTTACAACGCTAAATTAATCATCTTTGCTAATTATTATAAATTTACTTCATTGTCAGCTTTAGGTACTTCATTTATTATTGTTCAATGAACTGTTTGAAACAAAAAAAAGGTTGTATTTCAGTAATAATTCAAAATTATCAAAATAAAATAAAATAATGGTTTCTATTTTAATATCCTTTAAAATATAATTTATTTCTGTGTTTGTGCAGCTGTATTTTCAGCATCATTCCTCCAGTCTTCGGTGTTACATGATCTTTAGAAATCATGAAATTATGATGATTTATTAATACAATTATTAATAGTTGTGCTACCAAATATTATTTTGGAATCTGCGATAATGTTTTCAGGATTCTTCGATGTATATATTTTTTAAAGAACAGCGTTTATTCAAAATATAAATCTCTTCTAACAATATTAATCTTTGATATCACTTCTCATCAGTGTAACACATCCTGAATAAAAGATTCTAAGATCTAATAAAGAATACAATTTATTATTAAAAAAAGAAAGGATAAAAATTTACTGAGCCCAAACTATTGAACTGTAGTGAATATTGTTAGAAAATATATATATTTTAAATAAAAGCTCTTCTTTTTAACTTTTTATTCATCAAAGAATCCTGAAAAAAGTATCACAGATTACAAAATAATATTTATCAGCAAAACTGTTGATAATTCTAATAATAAATCATCATATTATTCTGATTTCTGAAGATCATGTGACACTGAAGACTGGAGGAATGATGCTGAAAATACAGCTGCACATCACATGAATAAATTACACTTTCATGTATATTAAAATAGAAAAATGTTAATACTATCTTACAATATTACATGTTTTCCAGTATTTTTGTGAGCATATCTGCAACTGCAGTTTATAAGGAGTTTGGAAATGTCCCAGAAAGAAGTGAAGTGTTCACCACTTCTAAGAGATCTGCTTCTGAGCAGTTAAGCACACTGTTGAAAAAAGATGTGGGAAGTGTGTCAAGATAGCAGGTTGATGATTTTAGGTGCTGCACTGTGTCTTCCAGAATGTTGCTATCAATTGCTTCAAAAATAGACAGTATCTTTTTATATTGTGGCTGAATCTGTCTGACCTCTGCATTACTTGAGGATGTGCTAATCGCCTTCCTGATATTGATGATCTTCTCAGAAAAGAAGGATGCAAACTCATTGCATTTGCTGTCTGAGAGCATTTCACTGGGAATCTGACTTCAGTCTAAGTCTCGTAACTTTGAACGCTCCTCTGGTTTCAGTTGTGTTTTTGTTTATTTTGGTGACGTATAAATAAAATCTTCCCATCTGCCTGCACTTGAGTCTTCGCCTCTTGCGATCCGTGACACTACGTCCTTAATAACAATGGATGAAAAGTTTAGAGCCCTACTGATGATTAAGTCTAGAGTGTGTCCACCTTTTTTTGTGTGGGTCCATGTACATGCTGAATCGACAGGTAAAAAAAAAAAGCTTCAAGTCCAAATATTAATTTATCACCAATTAACTGTTTGACAAACACTTCATGCTTCGATGTCCTGATCTGAATTTAAAAAAAATCTCAAACATGCTCCGAGGTGCCGATCTGAATCAACCGAGTCGCGAAAATGCTCCAAAGCGCCGATCTGAATCAACCGAGTCGCGAACAGGCTCCGAAGTGCCGATCTGAATCAACCGAGTCGCGAACAGGCTCCGAAGTGCCGATCTGAATCAACCAAGTCGCGAACATGCGCCGAAGTGTCGATCTGAATCAACCGAGTCGCGAACATGCGCCGAAGCGCCGATCTGAATCAACCGAGTCGCGAACATGCTCCGAAATGCCGATCTGAATCAACCGAGTCGCGAACAGGCTCCGAAGTGCCGATCTAAATCAACCGAATCGCGAACATGCTCCGAAATGCCGATCTGAATCAACCGAGTCGCGAACAGGCTCCGAAGTGCCGATCTGAATCAACCGAGTCGCGAACATGCGGCGAAGTGTCGATCTGAATCAACCGAGTCGCGAACATGCTCCGAAGTGCCGATCTGAATCAACCGAGTCGCGAACAGGCTCCTGAATTAAAAAAAAATCTCAAACATGCTCCGAGGTGCCGATCTGAATCAACCGAGTCGCGAAAATGCTCCAAAGCGCCGATCTGAATCAACCGAGTCGCGAACAGGCTCCGAAGTGCCGATCTGAATCAACCGAGTCGCGAACAGGCTCCGAAGTGCCGATCTGAATCAACCGAGTCGCGAACATGCGCCGAAGTGTCGATCTGAATCAACCGAGTCGCGAACATGCGCCGAAGCGCCGATCTGAATCAACCGAGTCGCGAACATGCTCCGAAATGCCGATCTGAATCAACCGAGTCGCGAACAGGCTCCGAAGTGCCGATCTAAATCAACCGAATCGCGAACATGCTCCGAAATGCCGATCTGAATCAACCGAGTCGCGAACAGGCTCCGAAGTGCCGATCTGAATCAACCGAGTCGCGAACATGCGCCGAAGTGTCGATCTGAATCAACCGAGTCGCGAACATGCGCCGAAGTGCCGATCTAAATCAACCGAATCGCGAACATGCTCCTAAATGCCGATCTGAATCAACCGAGTCGCGAACAGGCTCCGAAGTGCCGATCTGAATCAACCGAGTCGCGAACATGCGGCGAAGTGTCGATCTGAATCAACCGAGTCGCGAACATGCGCCGAAGTGCCGATCTAAATCAACCGAATCGCGAACATGCTCCGAAGTGCCGATCTGAATCAACCGAGTCGCGAACAGGCTCCGAAGTGCCGATCTGAATCAACCGAGTCGCGAACATGCGGCGAAGTGTCGATCTGAATCAACCGAGTCGCGAACATGCGGCGAAGTGTCGATCTGAAACAACCGAGTCGCGAACATGCTCCGAAGTGCCGATCTGAATCAACCGAGTCGCGAACAGGCTCCGAAGTGCCGATCTGAAAACTTCAACCAAAGAATGTAAAAAATAACTCTATTTCTCTAATAACTCTACAATTCTATGAAAGACCTAGATCATGTATCTAAAAATAAATCGCTATAGTAAAAGAGAAATAATGAGAGGAGTGAAGTTTCCTACCATTGTGCTGTGTTTGGTCCTCAGGCGCGTCTTCACCTCGCTCACACGCGCGTTTACAACGCTAAATTAATCATCTTTGCTAATTATTATAAATTTACTTCATTGTCAGCTTTAGGTATTTCATTTATTATTGTTCAATGAACTGTTTGAAACAAAAAAAGGTTGTATTTCAGTAATAATTCAAAATTATCAAAATAAAATAAAATAATGGTTTCTATTTTAATATCCTTTAAAATATAATTTATTTCTGTGTTTGTGCAGCTGTATTTTCAGCATCATTCCTCCAGTCTTCGGTGTTACATGATCTTTAGAAATCATGAAATTATGATGATTTATTAATACAATTATTAATAGTTGTGCTACCAAATATTATTTTGGAATCTGCGATAATGTTTTCAGGATTCTTCGATGTATATATTTTTTAAAGAACAGCGTTTATTCAAAATATAAATCTCTTCTAACAATATTAATCTTTGATATCACTTCTTATCAATGTAACACATCCTGAATAAAAGATTCTAAGATCTAATAAAGAATACAATTTATTATATAAAAAAAAGAAAGGATAAAAATTTACTGAGCCCAAACTATTGAACTGTAGTGAATATTGTTAGAAAATATTTAGATTTTAAATAAAAGCTCTTCTTTTTAACTTTTTATTCATCAAAGAATCCTGAAAAAAGTATCACAGATTACAAAATAATATTTATATCAGCAAAACTGTTGATAATTCTAATAATAAATCATCATATTATTCTGATTTCTGAAGATCATGTGACACTGAAGACTGGAGGAATGATGCTGAAAATACAGCTGCACATCACAGAAAATAAATTACACTTTCATGTATATTAAAATAGAAAAATGTTAATACTATCTTACAATATTACATGTTTTCCAGTATTTTTGTAAGCATATCTGCAACTGCAGTTTATAAGGAGTTTGGAAATGTCCCAGAAAGAAGTGAAGTGTACTTCCTGCTTCGATGTCCTGATCTGAATAAAAAAAAAATCTCAAACATGCTCCGAGGTGCCGATATGAATCAACCGAGTCGCGAAAATGCTCAGAAGTGCCGATCTGAATCAACCGAGTCGCGAACAGGCTCCGAAGTGCCGATCTGAATCAACCGAGTCGCGAACATGCGCCGAAGTGTCGATCTGAATCAACCGAGTCGCGAACATGCGCCGAAGTGTCGCCCTGAATCAACCGAGTCGCGAACAGGCTCCGAAGTGCTGATCTTAATCAACCGAATTGTAAACATGCTCCGAAGTGCCGATCTGAATCAACCGAGTCGCGAACAGGCCCCGAAGTGCCGATCTGAATCAACCGAGTCGCGAACAGGCTCCAAAGTGCCGATCTGAATCAACCGAGTCGCGAACAGGTTCCGAAGTGCCGATCTGAATCAACCGAGTCGCGAACAGGCTCCGAAGTGCCAATTTGAATCAACAGAATCGCGAACAGGCTCCGAAGTGCCGATCTGAATCAACAGGGTCGCGAACAGGCTCCGAAGTGACGCCCAGCTCGTGACGACGTAACTGGACCAGACCATATTCGTTGCAGCGATGTCCCAAATAACGTTCCAGCGACGTAACTTGTGATTCCCACAAACGTGGAATGTGAATAGTAACCTCCTAACGAACAAACTGGCACGTTATGAGGACGTGACCTTACCGGATAATATTGGTAGCAACAACATATTTTCACCTCACCATTACCTTGAAATACATAAAGAACTAATAAACTCAATCCATATCTAGTGTAAAAAATAAACCTTACGAAATCTAATTGTAATCTAATTATAGGGGATTCATTGTAAATACATTAATTACATACATTCAATGCAAGCAAATACAAAAACATTACATTCTAATATAAAATAGACAAAACACACTGCATTCATTCACAAATCAACATTTATTCAGCACTACATATTAAGCCAAAAAAACATTGTCATGAGCACAGAAAACTAAATACATAAATTCATAGATTACACAATATAAACAACAGATAATGTTTGTCTTAAGGATGGGGATAGTTAATGACGTTATCAGTGAAAATTATATATAATTATCAGTATAATAATTGATACAACTCTACATAATTTGGTGCAGCAAAAAATACATGATAAATAGATATGAAACAATTGTGCAGATACTGCACTGAGATACTGCACAAAGTAAAACTGTTTCTTGAGCGTCGTATATGAGGCTCCTGGTATAAATGTCTGGTGGTGATGTGCTTTAATTACATGGCATGCAGGAAAAAATTTAGCTAATTCATGCGCACTATTTTCTATTTCATTCCCTCGATTTGCTAAATCATGTACAATATTTATACATCAAGAGAACGAATTAGTAAATTGTGCATACGATTTAGTAAATCAATGAAATGTAAAAGTAATCGTGCATGTTTTAGTACATCGAGGGAACGAATTAGTAAATCATGGACATGACTTCTTTTTTTTCTTGCATGTCATGATCAGGGCTCTGTGCTCACTATCAGAGGATAAACCTAAACAATATAGCAATTTCCAAAGAACCATAATTCTTGAGCTTCTCAGATAAAAAGCATTCATAAAGCGTAAAGATATGAAAAATGAACAATATAGAGATTTCTAGCATCTCTACTGTATTATTTGTCCCACACGAAAACAGTTTTAAAGAAAATGAGCGTATTGACTTTCTCAGAAGAATCTGTGATCTCTGATTACTGAATGTGGAGATGACTCTTTCAGACAGTGCTGAGGAGGCAGAGTTAGGTGCAGGACAGCTGATAGAGAAGAGGAAGAGTGTGTTTCTTACCCCAGCAGCAGAAGACAGGCTCTTCTGAGGGAAAGACAGGAGGCTTGATGCAGTGTTTTGCTGTAGAACAATGCTCCTTCTCAGCACCTGATCTTCTTCAGAAAAGAGTTCCTCTAGTGTAGAGTCAGACACTTAGATTTCTTGCAAACTAGAATCTTTGAATAACATTTAGCATATTACTGTAGTCATGTTCATTGTTTTTATTATAACACATGGAAAGTTTATGAGAAAATTGTTAAATGTGTTCTTCCTCCTCTTTTTCATCCTGGGCCTGCACTGTCAACATCCTTCTCTGAGCTGAAAGGGAGGATCATCTTGTTAATGTTGCTTATGTACAGGTCCTTCTCAAAAAAATTAGCATATTGTGATAAAGTTCATTATTTTCCATAATGTAATGATAAAAATTAAACTTTCATATATTTTAGATTCATTGCACACCAACTGAAATATTTCAGGTCTTTTAATGTTTTAATACTGATGATTTTGGCATACAGCTCATGAAAACCCAAAATTCCTGTCTCAAAAAATTAGCATATAATGAAAAGGTTTTCTAAACGAGCTATTAACCTAATCATCTGTATCAACTAGTAAACTCTAAACACCTGCAAAAGATTCCTGAGGCTTTTAAAATCTCCCAGCCTGGTTCATTACTCAAAACCGCAATCATGGGTAAGACTGCCGACCTGACTGCTGTCCAGAAGGCCATCATTGACACCCTCAAGCGAGAGGGTAAGACACAGAAAGAAATTTCTGAACGAATAGGCTGTTCCCAGAGTGCTGTATCAAGGCACCTCAGTGGGAAGTCTGTGGGAAGGAAAAAGTGTGGCAAAAAACGCTGCACAACGAGAAGAGGTGACCGGACCCTGAGGAAGATTGTGGAGAAGGACCGATTCCAGACCTTGGGGGACCTGCAGAAGCAGTGGACTGAGTCTGGAGTAGAAACATCCAGAGCCACCATGCACAGGTGTGCAGGAAATGGGCTACAGAGAAGCAGCACTGGACTGTTGCTCCCAAGTACTTTTTTCGGATGAATGTCAGCCATGTCAGCTGCTGGTGTTGGTCCACTGTGTTTTATCAAGGGCAGGGTCAAAATGCAGCTAGCTATCAGGAGATTTAGGAGCACTTCATGCCTCCATCTGCTGAAAAGCTTTATGGAGATGAAGATTTCGTTTTTCAGCACGACCTGGCACCTGCTCACAGTGCCAAAACCACTTGTAAATGGTTTACTGACCATGGTATAACTGTGCTCAATTGGCCTGCCAACTCTCCTGACCAGAACCCCATAGTGAATCTGTGGGATATTGTGAAGAGAAAGTTGAGAGACGCAAGACCCAACACTCTGGATGAGCTTAAGGCCGCTATCGAAGCATCCTGGGCCTCCATAACACCTCAGCAGTGCCACAGGCTGATTGCCTCCATGCCACGCCGCATTGAAGCACACTCAAAAAAATATTTAACCCCAAAAGTTAAAACTTATTTAATTCAATTAGATGTCAATTTTCCATCCAATGTAATCACATAAATCCAACGCAAAAGTTAATATTTGTTTAAGCTTCACCTTTTCATGTTCAGTTAACGTAAATGAATTAAATACATTTTATGAAAACTGATGAACTGTGATTTAAGCTTGTATAATACATAAACTTTACTCATTTTCAATAACTTATTGTTACTTGCTTTATATAAGCACCTTACATTTTCTTAATTCTATTGAATAAATGGACAAAACATGTTACATTTTCAAACCTTTATTGTTGTAATTGAAAGTGACAAAAGTGAAAGTGACGTGACATTCAGCCAAGTGTGGTGACCCATACTCAGAATTTGTGCTCTGCATTTAACCCATCCGAAGTGCACACACACAGAGCAGTGAACACACACACACACACTGTGAACACACACTCGGAGCAGTGGGCAGCCATTTATGCTGCGGTACCCGGGGTGGCAGTTGGGGGTTCGATGCCTTGCTCAAGGGCACCTAAGTCGTGGTATTGAAGGTGGAGAGAGAACTGTACATGCACTCCCCCCACCCACAATTCCTGCAGGCCCGGGACTCGAACTGACAACTTTTCGATTGCCAGTTCGACTCTAACCATTGGGCCGCAACTTCCCTATTTTTATAATTTTAGCTAACTTGGCAGGTCCTCAACCCAACCACAAGCTCCACACTTCACCACAACGGTAACTCGCACAAAATACACCAATATAAAGTCTTTTAAAATGCCCATATAATAGAGCATTAGACATGAAAAAGTCTCCTTATTATCACATTTTACTAAAAACTGCATAAAATAACACTTTATTTCAACATTTTCTCTCCCCATATCCAGTCCTGTGCAAAGCATGATGGGAAGTGTAAAACTTATTTTGAGGTACTTGATTGAAACATGTTCTTTCAAAATGAAAACTTTATGTTAAACCAACGAGTCACAGTTTTAAGTCAGTTTAACATGACACAATCATGTTGAACTGAAAAATAGCCAAAATGGCATTAATTCAACATGAATTGTTCAGGTAAAGTGAACAAATGTGAAAAATCATTTTTTTGAGTGCAGTCATTTCTGCAAAAGGATTCCCGACCAAGTATTGAGTGCATAACTGAACATAATTATTTGAAGGTTGACTTTTTTTGTATTAAAAACACTTTTCTTTTATTGATCGGATGAAATATGCTAATTTTTTGAGACAGGAATTTTGGGTTTTCATGAGCTGTATGCCAAAATCATCAGTATTAAAACAATAAAAGACCTGAAATATTTCAGTTGGTGTGCAATGAATCAAAAATATATGAAAGTTTAATTTTTATGATTACATTATGGAAAATAATGAACTTTATCACAATATGCTAATTTTTTGAGAAGGACTTGTATGTTCACAACCAGTCAAAAATCTGGAATATTTTCTTTATGGTTTTCAAGATAAGTCTCTTCTGCTCACCAAGGCTAAATTAACTTGATCAAAATTACAACAACAAAAAAATAATATTGTAAAAGTAAAAAAAAAAGTAAGAAATAACAGTTTTCATACTCTTTTTCAAATATACTTTCAAACTTATTTATTGAAATAATTATGAGGCAAAGCTGAATTTTTCAATAACTTTACTCCAATCTTCAGTGTCACATGATCCTTTTCATATACTGATTTGCTGCTTTTTCATAAACATTGCTGATTATCATCAATCAGTGCATTTACATGCACCTAATCACATTATTGCCACTATGATCAAAGTGTACATCTGCTCATGACGTACATGAATGATGTGAATCACATCTGCAGTTAGCTTACTACGGTCATTAGTTCCACTGAACTCTATTGGTAACGAAGGAACTTGTGACCACAGTTGGTTTTAGGGAAACGTACCCCATATTAGAAATGATGGGGAAGAAAACTTAGCATTTCTGGAGAGTCACTTTTTTTCTTCATGATTATTTTATAAAAACAAAGTTCAAAACATTGAAAAAAAAGTAATCTTTTGTGAAATAACAAAAGTGTTCTTTACCAATGGTATTCAATTTTATGCATCCTTGCTGTTAGCATCTCCCCCCCCCCCAAAAAAAAAATATTTAACTGTAGTGTAGAGAAAAGGTTTGGGCAGCACAACTGTTTTCAACGCTAGTAATAATCAGAAAAATTTATTGAGCAGTAAACCATCATTTAGAATGATTTCTGAACATCATGTGACACTGAAGACTGGAGTAATTAATGCTGAAAATATAGCTGTGCATTATAGAAATAAACGTTACTTTTAAAATATATTTAAAACTTTTGACTCACTGTGTACATTGCTACATTTAAATGAAAACTCAACTTGTAATAAACAATGCACACATTCTCAAAGAACTTATATTCTGGTGATTACTTCCTTCCCTCACTGCTGTCTTCTTCAGTCGTTCACAGACCTCCTTAGACAATTTGGATAAGTCACAAATTGCAATAGTTATATAACTATAATCACAATACTCAACTATATATATAATTATAAATATATATTGAATCAGCACACAAGTATCGGGATAGTACTGAATTGGCAGATTAGCATATTATCCCAACCCTAGTTACTATAGTCAAAACAATGAAACTCTCTTCAAGAGCGCACAATAACGGAGATTTAAAACTGTTAAAAGAAAAGGCTCAAAATATTGCACACATATAATACACAACATCAATATCTCTTCCCTTGGTGTTTTGAACATTTCTATAAGTAATTCTACACGCTGTGACTCTTTGTTGCTTCAAGCGATCAATCTGCGCACTGGTTGTGTTTACGCGCTGCACGCTGTATAGGAGCCATACCCTTCCGTATTATAATACATTAGCACAATGAAAGATTATTAAGTCTTTCTTGTTCTGTCCCATCTACCACATGTTGCTGCCTTCATTACTGTGCTATACATTTAAAAGAAATGTATTTTACACGCACACATACATTATGTATACACACACACACACACACACACACACACACACACACACACACACACTTTTGCACATCCTGTCATACCGGTGACTGGGTGTTGCTGCAATAGACTCATTTTGCAGCATTAAGGTTAACGATTAATCGATTAATTGATCGTTAATTTAAACGACGACCGATCATGGAAATTATTGAAAATTGACATCCCTACACAGAAGTATAGAATACACAGAAGAATAGAAAACATTGATTAAAAAAAAAAAGCAAAAAACTGATTGGATTGGTAAAGTCTATTACTCCTCGTTTTCATCAAGTGCTAGAGTTGTAGCATTACTTATAAATAAAAACCTTAGATTTCAATTAAATACAGTAGAAAAGGATACCTCAGGTAGATTTATATTAGTTGACTGTATAATTAACAGGAACAGGTTGACACTGGCATCAATATACGGCCCTAATACAGATGATCCAATTTTCTTTAATAAATTAACCATAAAACTGGCTTCCGCAGAGGGTCAATGTATTCTGGGTGGAGATTTCAATCTTGTGTTGAACCCGTCATTAGATCGCTCAGCCCCCAAGAACACTACTTTGTCAAAATCTGCAACAGCATTGTATCAAGGCATGAATGAACTTGGGTTAAAAGATGTGTGGAGACTGCAAAACCCGGGTAAAAAGGAATTCTCTTTCTACTCTAATGTTCACAATACATACTCTAATATTGACTTGTTTTTGACCTCACAAACATTACTGTCTCACATTAAAACATGTCTTTATCTGGCTGCAACCGTATCAGACCACAATGCTCTAATGATGGAAGTGTCTATGCCACAGGAAGGCCCTACCGCCCATAAATGGAGATTTAAAACATTCCTACTTAAAGATCCCGATTTTGTAAATTATATGAACGACAAGTTAGATATATATTTGGAGACTAACTTAAATACTGCTTCTCATTCAGTTGTTTGGGAAACACTTAAGGCATATATGAGAGGTAACATTATCTCATATTTATCCCATAAAAATAAACAAAAGAGAGACCAATTATCGCAACTAGAACATTAAATAAAAATACTTGAAATCCAACATGCCCAAACCCAACAATGAAAAACCCTTAGTTCATTAAAACAAAAACGGACTCTGTATGACAATCTTTGTACTAGTAAAGCCGAAGCAGCCATGGTGAGAACTAAATATCATTACTATGAGTTTGGTAACAAAACTAGCAAGTTGCTTGCCTGGCAGCTAAAGCAAGAAGATACAGGGAAATACATACAATGCATCAAAACTGATGATCAGTATTTAGAAGACTCTAAGGAAACTGAAATCAAAGACTTCCTTAACAAATGAACAATACCTAAACTCACAGTCACAGACAGGAATCTATTAGATGAAGCGATATTAGAAGAAGAGGTTCACCAAGCGATCAAGTCCTTGCAAAATAATAGAGCCCCAGGACCTGATGGGTACCCAATTGAATACTTCAAAACTTTCTCAGAAAAAATATTAACGCCGCTAACAAACATGATTAGAGAAGCATTCCAAAAAGAAACACTCCCAAAAACATTGGAATTGGCAACTATTACGCTACTTTCAAAACCTGGAAAGGATCCACAAAAGTGCAGCAATTATAGACCCCTCAGCCTTCTTAACTCTGATTATAAAATTTTATCGAAAATTATTGCACAACTTATAGTCCCTTATAATTTATAGTCCCAAAAATAATTAATACAGACAAAACAGGTTTTATCAAGCACAGACAAGGTGCAGATAATGTTAGGCGACTATTTCATATTATAGAGCACACAAAAAAACATGATCACCCTGCCGTGATCGTCTCTATGTACGCCGAGAAGGCGTTAGACAGGATAGAACCAAACTTTCTTCTTGAGACCATGAGGGCCATGAATTTTGGTGAAAATTTTCTGTGTTTCATCAGGACCCTATTCGACGCCCCCAGATCGCAGATCCTAACAAATGGGGTTCTGTCGGACGCCTTTTCCTTATCGCGTGGCTGTCGTCAGGGCTGTCCTTCCTCTCCCGCGCTCTTCTCAATTGCAATAGAGCCACTGGCTATTGCCCAACGATCAGACATATCCATCACCGGCATAAAAATTGGAACAGAAGAGCATAAACTCGCACTCTATGCAGACGACTTATTAGCATTTATATCTCAACCTATCACAGCATTTCCCTCGTTATTGACTAATCTTAAAAAATACAGTGCTGTATCGGGATACAAAATTAATTACTCTAAAAGTGAAGCTTTCCTGATCAACATGACAAACCATTACATAAGTCTGCTTCCAGTTAAATTTAAATGGTGTACGGAGGGCTTCAAATACCTGGGAATCACTATCTGTAGCACCTGTGACGAAATATAAGAAGAAAATTACGCCTCTTTGCTTACTAAATCTAAAAAGGAGTTACTGAGATGGATGGATCTCCCTTTATCACTGATTGGCAGGATTAATACAATAAAAATGAATCTATTACCCAAATTTATTTATTCCAGTGTATACCACTGAAGGTTCCTATATCCTTTTTTAAGGAATTAGATAAATCACTTACTTCCTTCCTGTGGCACAACAAAACACTGAGAGTCAAATTCCTTACATTACAGGCGCCTTATTCCAAAGGTGGCTTGAATCTCCCAAATTTTAAATTGTATTATTTGGCTGCACAACTTCGCGCTCTGTGGATGTGGTTTCACTGCAGAGCAGATGAAGTAAAATGGATGTCAATCGAACAACATGAATTACAGGACAATCCATTAACAATCGTACCATTTTTGGAATCTAAAAAGAAACCAAAAACAATCACCCAAAACCCAATAATTTCTGCTACATTTAACGCCTGGCAGCAATTACACGTAACAGTTGGACAAAACATAAAATTATTGGTAAATTCACCTCTCATGAACAATCCCAATATCCCAGCAGCCTTAGCGGATGGAATTTTACAAAACTGGGTGAGAAAAGGAGTAAAAATTGTTAGTGACCTTTATACTAATAATGTCTTTTTAAGTTTCAGCCAATTGTTAGAAATTTATGATCTAGATAAAAGTAACTTTTTCAATTATTTACAAATTAGAAGTTGGATCAAGAGTCAAACTAAGGATAATTTTCCACATAGACCCGAGGAATCTTTACTTTTCAACTCCAAATGTAATAGAATTAAAGGTTTAATATCTGCAGTGTATAAAACCATAAGTGACAACTTACCGGCTTATGCCAATTATACAAATAAAACAAGGTGGGAGTCTGATCTTGGGTGCACTTACACAGAGGAGAATTGGAACAGATTATTGGAATTGGCACAAACAAAATTGGTTTCCTCTAAACACAGACAAATTCAATTCAATATTTACCATAGAACGTATTTTACGCCATATAGGTTCAGTAAATTAGGAAATGACATATCTGATCAATGTCAAAGATGTAACATCTCTGTCGGAACTCTTGTGCACATGCTATGGAGTTGTACTCGTTTGAAGCCATACTGGACTCACATCATCACAGTAACCTCTCGGGTTTGTGGACAGGCTCTGGACACCGACCCTAGGATTTGGTTACTGGGGGATGTAACCTTACTGAAGGTGAACTCAAATATGAAGCATTTTGTGTTACTAGCAGCAACGGCTGCCAAGAAGTGTATCCTGAAGTATTGGAAGAATGTCACCCCCCCCCAGCCAAAAACATTGGGCTAACGAACTCCTGTCGTACTGCACACCAGAAAAAAAATCTACATTCTATTCGAGGAAAACTAGATGACTTTGAACTTATTTGGACTCTTTTTCTGAACATCCTGACCCAACTTGACATGACCACAGACTAGATGTAATCTATGTTTATTATTGTTTATCTCTATCTTTATGATTATTTTATATCTTGCTTTGTGGAGAGAGTTTTATTTTTATTTATGTATATATATATATATATATATATATATATATATATATATATATTTTTTTTTTTTTTTTTTGTGTGTGTGTTTTGTAAAAAATGTAAACTAATAAATAAAAATTTATAAAAAAAAAAAAGCAAAAAACAACACTGATATCTGATCAGAATTACTGTCTCTTCTCATAGTGACAGCCAATCACATTAGTTTTCTGGTATTGCATGCACTCGATTTGCCTGCGTCTGCGCTAGGGTATTTGCATAAGACATACTGTCTGGAGGACAGCTGCATTGGCGCTTGAAAAGTTTTCAACTACTATTTAGAATTATAACCATATAACACATAACCAACTGAAATCAATTTAAATGTATTTAGTATTGACTGAGTGATGCTGAAACAACCAGGTTTAGTTTTTCACCCAGGATAAACTGCTTCCTGTGGAACAGTCTCCATGAAGAATGATCTCTTGATCCTGGATCCTTGCTGCCATCTACTCGGAGATGATTTGGATGATATGTGGTTGTGTCTAAAGGGTAATGAATCAATGTTACAAGAATACTGATAGCAGCACTATAGAGCATCACAGTCCCACCCACAGCCGGTGCCGGAAGTAAAAATTCAATACAATTTCTGCATTGACATTTGGGGTAAAACCAGCTACGGCTGTACTAAACGATAGTATATGCTGATATAAACGCAAAAGTTTCATGAGGCACTAACCTTGTTTTGAGATAAATGCCTTTCATTTGCAATGTCTTGGATAAGTACTTCATTATCCACAATCCTGAACAATCCCACAATCCTAGAGTGATGCATCTGATTGGTGGAACTCATGTAACCTTCTATTTAAACCCCGCGAAGGTCCGGGAAGACATCTCGGTTACGTATGTAACCATGGTTCCCTGAATACGGAACGAGATGCTGCGGTGACATCACCGGTATGGGAACACCCCTCGGTGGGAATGTCTGAAGCCCTATACCATCCCGCCAATCCTATTGGCCAAATAGCACTTAGCACTGCCCTACGCATGCATACGCATCGTATACCTGAGTGCCATGCGCTATTTCGCTCAGATATCATGAACTGAAGAAATGCTATCAAGGTACGGAACAGCCGGGACCGCAGCATCTTGTTCCCTATACAGGGAAACGTGGTTACATACGTTACCGAGATGTTCCCTTTCATAGGTCACTTCGATGCTGTGGTGACGTCACAGGTATGGGAACCCTATACCATCACGCCTGACGTACCTGATAGTTGGAATCCAAGGAAAGCATCTGCTCAAGCGGACAGAACCCGGGAGCCAGGAGCCATCCTCACATCCAGACTGTAAAACTTCACAAAAGTGCTCGGTGAGGAACATCCTGCCGCAGCACAGACATCATATAGAAGAACCACTGAGAAAGCTTGTGATGAAGCCACTGCTCTCGTGGAATAAGCTCTAACTCCTAAGGGTGAAGCGAGTCCGTGCACCTCATAGGTTAAAGATAGAGTCTCCATCAGCCAATGTGACATGCGCTGCTCTGTGGCAGCATGGCCTCTATTTTGTGTCCTAACAGACAAAGCTGGTCGGACTCACGCCATGGAGCTGTTCGATCAACATAAGTCTTCAGCGCTCTGACAGGGCAAATACTAAGGGTTCGAAGCGACCTAGAGACGTAATTAGGCCTCGGTCGCAGCAATACCTTCACAGAGCCTGGTGCAAAATCCATGCACGAGGGCGAAACAGAAAAAGTCTGTAAATCTGCAACTCTCTTGAGGGAGGATAAAGCCACAAGAAGAATCCGTGGCAGAATTAAATCCAATAAAATGAACATCGGGCCACGCCTCTAGCGTGATTACAGCAGCTGTGTGAGCCGTCATAAACAGGCTGTCTTACTCAGCCTCTTGTGCCGTCCCTCAACTCTGAAGGCTGGATTGTGCAGAGTGTCTGAGGGGGGCGCTCAAGTGATAGCTCGATCCAATGATGCTGCGAGGCAGTCAGTGTTAGAGCGTGGGGACTGCAGCGAGAGGGCTGGATGTGCATTAGCAGTCCAACAGCGCTCTCTAATGGAGGGCACAGTCCCTGGCTAACTGGACAGCACATGCGTCAAAGTCGCTGCGTTTCGTAGTGTATAATCCTGAAGCGTATCCACGGGCAGGATTTAATCCAACAAGTTAAACATTGGGCCAAGCCGCTAGCGAGAACACGGCAGCTGTGTGAGCCATTATAAACTGGTCGTCTTTGTCAGCCTCTTGTGCCGTCCCTCAAACTCTGAAGGCTGGATTGTGCAGAGTGTCTGAGGGGGCGCACAAATGATAGCTCAATCCAATGATGCTCGAGGTGCCTTTGCTGTGAGACAGTCAATGTTAGAGCGTGGGGATTGAGGACGAGAGGCTCTCTCGTTAAGAGCTGCCATAAAGTGAAGTAAATTTGTCGAGATTAGACATGCCTCAACACGCCTTCGACAAGACTTTAGGCCACGGCCGAGTTCGGCACAATCCGTTCGGCTAGAGAGTATAACAGAAGTCCTCCATGTCAGCAATGTTGGTGAAACCCACGGCGTTCATGACGTGCGCTGATTAAGGCTGCTTCCAGGACCTCGAAATCTCTTGGTGGAGGTCCGTGAAGAAGGGTAGCGGCTCACGGCGGGGATAGTTTATCCACCACGCGGGTAACCACATTAAATTGCACACTGAGGAAGGGGAGGCGCGTTTCTCCTGTCCGCTCAGAGGGAGAGAACCGCATGTGCCGGCCAGAGCCTACTCTGAGTTCGAAGCCGCATTGGACAAACATAGTTTGAAAAAGCAAATCTGCTGATCGCCCCTAACCAACACCTCATGCGGGGCCTCAGTGACCGCAGAAGTGAAACGGTGGGGGTTAGACGCGAGGCGACTTAAATACACTCCAGAGCGAGGATTTTTTTTTTTTTTTTTTCTGTAGCCGTAGGCTATCACAGAGAGAACATGTAGAGAGGCTGCTAACGAACCTCTCATGAGTGCCTCCTCGTGATAAACCCATTATATGGCTTTTACCTTTCGTTGACTCATCGCGTCAGCGAAGAGGAGTTAAACACTGCTCGAAGAAAAAACGATGAGAACGCGAGATGGTTTCCTTAGGGCACAGATGATTCGCTTTCCTGAAGGAATGAAATCTGGCTCTGTGTAACTGACGCTCCACCTGAACCAGTGTTGCCAAGTCTGTGGTTGTTTTTCATGTCCGCCGGTTGAAGAAACCCCAATCCCAATAACTTGATATTTAGGGCCTAAAATGTGAATTTTACCAAGGCAACCCTTCCAATAAACGTTTTTTTTAACCCCGGGAAGCAATGTTTTATCGGGGAACCTCCTGGAAATGCGTTTGGGCTAGTTTTGAACTAGTTTTGAGAAGCAACTGGTTAGGATTTGTTGTAAAAACCTGGCAACCCTGAACTGAACGCACATGCTGGAGATATACTTCTAATTACAGGAGCGTCTTTACTGATGAGATGAGCATGAAAATCGCATTTGATTTTTTGCACAGCCCTCCTGAAATTTCATTCACCCGTGGCAGGCAAAGAAGACATTTCAGCCAATAAGAATCTCCCTTGACTTCAGTGAATTCAAACATATCCTTGAGATATGGCCATGGGGGATCCCTGTTGGTGTCGGGAATCTCGGGATCATTGCGGGCAGCAAGAGCTGCACTATCACCTATTTTAGCGGTCATCTTCCACCTCTAACTAACTGCTGCGTGAGCGTATGTTGGCAAAGAACTCGTGAAGTCGCGGTTTCTTTTTTTCAAAAGAAAACCAACATTTTCATTGGTTTGTAAAATCAGTGTAATAAATACTTGAAGCGGGCATGTGGAAATGTATCGGAGTAAAAAGTAAACTTTGTCTTTAATAAAGAAGGGGAGTAACAGTGAAAGTAGATGCAAATAAAACATACTCAAGTAAAGTACAAATCCCCGAAAAAAATACTTAAGTAGCAAAGTATTTTTACTTCGTTACTTACCACCACTGGCGATGATGCTGAACACTTCACTGTCCTTAACTTCTTTGATGATTTCAGTCTGTACCATCTCTGCCAAGCTTTCTCTAAAGTGTATTTAGAGTTCCCATAAGCACTCATTCGCTTCTTTATAAGAGGATCATGTTTGGCTACCTCTTTTCCAAAATGGCAATGAAGTTCCCTTTGTTGTTTGAATTCTCAGACTCTCTATGGCCTCTCTGAGAAATATTCTGTGTGGCTGTCAGTAGAACAACATCAGCAATTATTTTGATATACAACTGATTTTCTTTTCTCTCTCCTTGTTGATGGAATCTAATAAGCAAGATTTAGTTTTAACAACATGCTGGTGTTGCTTCCATGCATACATTGCATTTTGATGGTGGTCTGATTAAGAGTGAGCTTTAAAGCCCCTCTCCCTACACAAGGCTTTTTTCCAGTTGGAAAAGCCACAGTTGTGGATGTGAAAACAGATGATGGTGCATTTGGAAGAGAGAAATGTCTGCAAGCATAACAAGAAGCAGAGTCTTTGCTTAATGATTACTCAAGCCATATATTGTCCTTGTACCAGGAATCTTTAAAAGCTCTCTTCCGGTTGCCCATTTGTGTTTTGGGGAAAGACCTGATATGAGGCTGCATAGGTCCCTCAGATCTGGATTGAGAAATGTCTGGGAAAAGCATATGATAATGGAAATCAGTTCTCAGAGGCATTTTCTGTTTCAAAGGCCCCACGTCATAATGAGTCCCACAATTATCAAACGTTCCTTAATGCAATTAAGTATTGGCTATTTTACATGTAAAAAATAAAAAAGACATACCAGCAGGTCCAGTAGGAGCAGTATCAGAAGTGAGTGGAAGCTCAGATTTCGTTTCTGAAGGTGGGGAAGTATCCAGTTCTTCCACATCACTTTCACTCTCATCTATAGCTATAACACAAAGGCAAATTAGTAAAATACAAGATTTTAACCACATAACTTTATGCATTCATAGAATAACACTCAGGAGTGCACTTTTTCTGTAAGATACTGAAATTAGCAATATACTAAAGTGCCAATATATAAATATAGGGACTTATGTGATTTAAGCAAATGTGCAGCCCTGATTATACCATACCAAAGTCATATTACTGTCCACTTTCTAGTTTGTCTACTAACCTGGTCGAGGGTGTGCAGGGCTGTTCTGACCTATGCTTGCATCTTTCTGAACCAAGAGGTCTCCTGTTGAGCAGCCAGGCTCTGAACTCACTGTGTGTAAACCATCAGACTGACTCTCCCTCACTGGCTGGCATGGCTTTTTCTTTGCAAAAAATACTGGATATCTCCCTGCCTTTTCATCCTGTAACACTGCCTGAGATAACAGGGGTAAAAAAAGGAGGAAAATTACTATTCGTTTAAATGCTATTGTTTTATTGGCGGATGACAAAAAGTTTAGACATGTTTTCTACATGAAGATGCAAATTGTGCATGGTTACTAATTTTCTTTTTATAAATATGGTGCGTTTCGAAGTGTTTATCCAAACAAACAATATTTGTAGATTCTACTCTAACGTTGTTCCGCGTCATCATGACTCATGCAGCCGCGTACACGTAGACTCTGATCAGATTCAGAGAGGCACCAGCACCGCTGGTTTCTTGGCTTGCAGTTTGTATATTAGTTAATGACAGAAGCAATGGTTTTAAAAAAGTATAATTGCAATTCTAATAAAGTCATTATCGAATCATGATTCTAATAAAGTCATTATCGAATCATGCAGTTAAAGACTTTAGAGTATTTGTTCTCAAGTCAGAGTCAAGTAATTTTCTTCATTTATTAGAGTGCAGTCACGTAACTCAAGACCTCCACCTCTGATAGTTAACGTATCGTTAGCTTTTAAGGCGAGACACTACAGGTGAATAGGGTAAAATTAAGAAATAATAGATATCACCATGAAACTTCCTCAGTTGATTACTTACACAAGTTCATAAAAAATCATTTAAAATGTTTTTTTTTTATTTGTATGTCTAATTATGCAAAATTAGCCATTATCTCATTGAATATGCACAATTTTGCATATATTCTACGAATACAAGAAAGAAAAGGAAGAAAGTAAAGCAATGCAAAAACATAAGGCGAAAGAAAGGGGACCTTACAGGAACAAGCTCACACCAAGCGCAAAACAGCGGTGTTTGGAGAAGCTCTCAGGCATCCAAAATATCGACCCATACGAGCTCCCTGCAGCAGCACAGAGACCTGGACCATTTACCTCCATGCACACATATGGACATTTTGAATTATATTGTTTACGATGTAAGTCACCTTGCATTCACGCTGTTAATGGCTTTAATCTAACCAGGACATTTACATCTTGCAATCACACATTTAACTACCCTAGCCAACCCAGAACTGGTTTGTCCACTTTGCAGCCCCCAACTCAAAAACCTGGTACAGTATGTGTCATTGGGCTAAAATCAAATCATAACTAAACATACACAGCTTTAGCCTACATCAAAACATATTGGAAACGTTTGTGTACATTGAAGAACTCATTACAATCTAGTGTTTACGAAACAGAAGTGCAGTCTAAATGCAATGTAATTACAATACACTAAAACGCATGTGAATAAACTTACTTTGGCCAGTACAACACTGTTGTCATCACCTGCTGTAGATGGACCCAGCCACAGCAGAAAGCCTCGTAACTTTCCAAAGACTTGTGGCTTTTAAACTCCTGCATTGTGTAGTAACTTAAACCAAAAACAATATAATTCCCAATGTCCATATGTGTGCATGGAGGTAAATGGTCCAGGTCTCTGTGCTGCTGCAGGGAGCTCGTATGGGTCGATATTTTGGATGCTTGAGAGCTTCTATAAATACCGCTGTTTTGCGCTTGGTGTAACCTAAAAAAAACTGTATTCCACTGTTCCTGTGTTCCATATGTATCGTGAGAGGTACTGGAGCAGTTTTTAACGCAGCAGTAACTTCCAGGCATGGTAAAACCTCCTCTACTACTGAGTTAACAACACATGTAAACAATCCTGTTTCGCCGCCGGTATCCTGCCAACATGGCGGAGACTGTGATATCGAGGGAGGGGCTTTGTGCTATGACGACAACTCCTCATTCTCATATTGATTTCAATTTGTCCAAAAGACTAAGACTAAAACTAAAAGGGCTGTCAAAAGCAACACTGATTTCAGCCTATATTAATGTAAAAAAAAAACATAGAATACCGTTCTTACCAAATTCAGTCAACACGTTATTAAATTATAATTAGCTTTTAAACACTGACAGGAACTTTCAGAGCCGATTCCAAAATTACTGCGTTTATAAAACAACTCTATGAAAGACTCAGATCACGTATCTAAAAATAAATCGCTATAGTAAAAGAGAAATAATAAGAGGAGTGAAGTTTCCTACCGTTCTGCTGAGTTTGGTCCTCACGAGCGTCTGACGCTCTGCGGCGCGTCTCCGTCCCTCACACGCGCGTTTACAGCACTAAATTAATCAACTGTGCTAATTATTATACATTAACTTCATTGTGAGCTTCGGGTACTTCATTTATTATTGTTCAATGAACTGTTTGAAACAAAAAAAGGTTGCATTTCATTCAGTGTCTCTGCAGGGGATTATAGATCAACAGCGCCACCTGCTGTCGATACGCGGCTATTGGTAGTGATGCTTCAAAGTGCTCTACACAAAAGAAAGTAAAATAATCATAAAGAAAAATTATAACACAAATTAAACAAGCAATTTTAAAACTTTTGTGATTGAAAAATTATTAAAAAATGTACTTAATTAAAATGAATTTAAAAACTTAAAAAAAACAGTAAAAATATAGTGCAATCAGATCTGAATCAACCGAGTCGTGAACAGGAAGTGCCGATCTGAATCAACCGAGTCGCGAAAATGCTCCGAAGCGCCGATCTGAATCAACCGAGTCGCGAACAGGCTCCGAAGCGCCGATATGAATCAACCGAGTCGCGAACAGGCTCCGAAGTGCCGATCTGAATCAACCGAGTCGCGAACATGCGCCGAAGTGTCGATCTGAATCAACCGAGTCGCGAACATGCGCCGAAGCGCCGATCTGAATCAACCGAGTCGCGAACAGGCTCCGAAGTGCCGATCTGAAAACTTCAACCAAAGAATGTAAAAAATAACTCTATTTCTCTAATAACTCTACGACTCTATGAAAGACCTAGATCACGTATCTAAAAATAAATCGCTATAGTAAAAGAGAAATAATGAGAGGAGTGAAGTTTCCTACCGTTGT
>NW_020529336.1:55000-65883 GCF_003368295.1 Carassius auratus
CACTGTTGAAAAAAGATGTGAGAAGTGTGTCAAGATAGCAGGTTGATGATTTTAGGTGCTGCACTGTGTCTTCCAGAATGTTGCGATCAATTGCTTCAAAAATAGACAGTATCTTTTTGATATTGTGGCTGAATCTGTCTGACCTCTGCATTACTTGAGGATGTGCTAATCGCCTTCCTGATATTGATGATCTTCTCAGGAAAAGAAGGATGCAAACTCATTGCATTTGCTGTCTGAGAGCATTTCACTGGGAATCTGACTTCAGTCTAAGTCTCGTAACTTTGAACGCTCCTCTGGTTTCAGTTGTGTTTCTGTTTATTTTGGTGACATATAAATAAAGTCTTCCCATCTGCCTGCACTTGAGTCTTCGCCTCTTGCGATCCATGACACTACGTCCTTAATAACAATGGATGAAAAGTTTAGAGCCCTACTGATGATTAAGTCTAGATTGTGTCCACCTTTGTGTGTGGGTCAATGTAGGCTACATGCTGAATCGATAGGTAAAAAAAAAAGCCTCAAGTCCAAATCAAGTCGATCTGAATCAACCGAGTCGCGAACAGGCTCCGAAGTGCCGATTTGAATCAAGCGAGTCGCGAACAGGCTCCGAAGTGCCGATCTGAAAACTTCAACCAAAGAATGTAAAAAATTACTCTATTTCTCTAATAACTCTACAACTCAATGAAAGACTCAGATCACGTATCTAAAAATAAATCGCTATAGTAAAAGAGAAATAATGAGAGGAGTGAAGTTTCCTACCATTCTGCTGTGTTTGGTCCTCATGCGCGTCCTCACCTCGCTCACACGCGCGTTTACAACGCTAAATTAATCATCTTTGCTAATTATTATACATTTACTTCATTGTCAGCTTCAGGTACTTCATTTTTTATTGTTCAATGAACTGTTTGAAACAAAAAATGGTTGTATTTCAGTAATAATTCTAAATTATCAAAATAAAATAAAATAATGTTTTCTATTTTAATATCCTTTAAATTATAATTTATTTCTGTGATGTGCAGCTGTATTTTCAGCATCATTCCTCCAGTCTTCAGTGTAACATGATATTTAAAAATCATGAAATTATGATTATTTATTAATAGAATTATTAATAGTTACCAAATATTATTTTGGAATCTGCGATAATGTTTCAGGATTCTTCGATGTATAATTTTTTTAAAGAACAGCGTTTATTCAAAATATTAATCTCTTCTAACAATATTAATCTTTGATATCACTTCTTATCAATGTAACACATCCTGAATAAAAGATTCTAAGATCTAATAAAGAATACAATTTTTATAAAAAAAGAAAGGATAAAAATTACTATATTTTAATATAGTAAAAAACTATTGAACTGTAGTGAATATTATTAGAAAAATTTATATTTTAAATAAAAGCTCTTCTTTTTAACTTTTTATTCATCAAAGAATTCTGAAAAAAGTATCACAGATTACAAAATGATATTTATCAGCAAAACTGTTGATAATTCTAATAATAAATCATCATATTATTCTGATTTCTGAAGATCATGTGACACTGAAGACTGGAGGAATGATGCTGAAAATACAGCTGCACATCACATGAATAAATTACACTTTCATGTATATTAAAATAGAAAAATGTTAATAATATCTTACAATATTACATGTTTTCCAGTATTTTTGATCAAATAAATGCTGTCTTGATGAGTAAAATAAATTCTTGTAAAAAAACATAAACAATCATTCTGATCCCAAACTCTGACCGGTAGTGTGTGTTTGTGTGTGTGTGTGTGTGTGTGTGTGTGTTTATATATATAGTCGCGAACAGGCTCCGAAGTGCCGATCTGAAAACTTCAACCAAAGAATGTAAAAATAACTCTATTTCTCTAATAACTCTACAACTCTATGAAAGACCTAGATCACGTATCTAAAAATAAATCGCTATAGTAAAAGAGAAATAATGAGAGGAGTGAAGTTTCCTACCGTTGTGCTGTGTTTGGTCCTCAGGCGCGTCTTCACCTCGCTCACACGCGCGTTTACAACGCTAAATTAATCATCTTTGCTAATTATTATACATTTACTTCATTGTCAGCTTCAGGTACTTCATTTATTATTGTTCAATGAACTGTTTGAAACAAAAAAAAAGTTGTATTTCAGTAATAATTCAAAATTATCAAAATAAAATAAAATAATGGTTTCTATTTTAATATCCTTTAAAATATAATTTATTTCTGTGTTTGTGCAGCTGTATTTTCAGCATCATTCCTCCAGTCTTCAGTGTTACATGATCTTTAGAAATCATGAAATTATGATGATTTATTAATACAATTATTAATAGTTGTGCTACCAAATATTATTTTGGAATCTGCGATAATGTTTTCAGGATTCTTCGATGTATAATTTTTTTTAAAGAACAGCGTTTATTCAAAATATAAATCTCTTCTAAAATATTAATCTTTGATATCACTTCTCATCAATGTAACACATCCTGAATAAAAGATTCTAAGATCTAATAAAGAATACAATTTCTTATAAAAAAAAGGATAAAAATGTACTGAGCCCAAACTATTGAACTGTAGCGAATATTGTTAGAAAATATTTATATTTTAAATAAAAGCTCTTCTTTTTAACTTTTTATTCATCAACGAATCCTGAAAAAAGTATCACAGATTACAAAATAATATTTATCAGCAAAACTGTTGATAATTCTAATAATAAATCATCATATTATTCTGATTTCTGAAGATCATGTGACACTGAAGACTGAAGGAATGATGCTGAAAATACAGCTGCACATCACATGAATAAATTACACTTTCATGTATTTTAAAATAGAAAAATGTTAATAATATCTTACAATATTACATGTTTTCCAGTATTTTTGTGAGCATATCTGCAACTGCAGTTTATAAGGAGTTTGGAAATGTCCCAGAAAGAAGTGAAGTGTTCACCACTTCTAAGAGATCTGCTTCTGAGCAGTTAAGCACACTGTTGAAAAAAGATGTGAGAAGTGTGTCAAGATAGCAGGTTGATGATTTTAGGTGCTGCACTGTGTCTTCCAGAATGTTGCAATCAATTGCTTCAAAAATAGACAGTATCTTTTTTATATTGTGGCTGAATCTGTCTGACCTCTGCATTACTTGAGGATGTGCTAATCGCCTTCCTGATATTGATGATCTTCTCAGAAAAGAAGGATGCAAACTCATTGCATTTGCTGTCTGAGAGCATTTCACTGGGAATCTGACTTCAGTCTAAGTCTCGTAACTTTGAACGCTCCTCTGGTTTCAGTTGTGTTTTTGTTTATTTTGGTGACGTATAAATAAAATCTTCCCATCTGCCTGCACTTGAGTCTTCGCCTCTTGCGATCCGTGACACTACGTCCTTAATAACAATGGATGAAAAGTTTAGAGCCCTACTGATGATTAAGTCTAGAGTGTGTCCACCTTTGTGTGTGGGTCCATGTCCATGCTGAATCGACAGGTAAAAAAAAAGCCTCAAGTCCAAATATTAATTTATCACCAATTAACTGTTTGACAAACACTTCCTGCTTCGATGTCCTGATCTGAATTAAAAAAAAATCTCAAACATGCTCCGAGGTGCCGATCTGAATCAACCGAGTCGCGAAAATGCTCCAAAGCGCCGATCTGAATCAACCGAGTCACGAACAGGCTCCGAAGTGCCGATCTGAATCAACCGAGTCGCGAACAGGCTCCGAAGTGCCGATCTGAATCAACCGAGTCGCGAACATGCGCCGAAGTGTCGATCTGAATCAACCGAGTCGCGAACATGCGCCGAAGCGCCGATCTGAATCAACCGAGTCGCGAACATGCGCCGAAGCGCCGATCTGAATCAACCGAGTCGCGAACAGGCTCCGAAGTGCCGATCTAAATCAACCGAATCGCGAACATGCTCCGAAATGACGATCTGAATCAACCGAGTCGCGAACAGGCTCCGAAGTGCCGATCTGAATCAACCGAGTCGCGAACATGCGGCGAAGTGTCGATCTGAATCAACCGAGTCGCGAACATGCTCCGAAGTGCCGATCTGAATCAACCGAGTCGCGAACAGGCTCCGAAGTGCCGATCTGAAAACTTCAACCAAAGAATGTAAAAAATAACTCTATTTCTCTAATAACTCTACAATTCTATGAAAGACCTAGATCATGTATCTAAAAATAAATCGCTATAGTAAAAGAGAAATAATGAGAGGAGTGAAGTTTCCTACCATTGTGCTGTGTTTGGTCCTCAGGCACGTCTTCACCTCGCTCACACGCGCGTTTACAACGCTAAATTAACCATCTTTGCTAATTATTATACATTTACTTCATTGTCAGCTTTAGGTACTTTCATTTATTATTGTTCAATGAACTGTTTGAAACAAAAAAAAAGGTTGTATTTCAGTAATAATTCAAAAATTATCAAAATAAAATAAAATAATGGTTTCTATTTTAATATCCTTTAAAATATAATTTATTTCTGTGTTTGTGCAGCTGTATTTTCAGCATCATTCCTCCAGTCTTCGGTGTTACATGATCTTTAGAAATCATGAAATTATGATGATTTATTAATACAATTATTAATAGTTGTGCTACCAAATATTATTTTGGAATCTGCGATAATGTTTTCAGGATTCTTCGATGTATAATTTTTTTAAAGAACAGCGTTTATTCAAAATATAAATCTCTTCTAACAATATTAATCTTTGATATCACTTCTCATCAGTGTAACACATCCTGAATAAAAGATTCTAAGATCTAATAAAGAATACAATTTCTTATAAAAAAAAGGATAAAAATTTACTGAGCCCAAACTATTGAACTGTAGCGAATATTGTTAGAAAATATTTATATTTTAAATAAAAGCTCTTCTTTTTAACTTTTTATTCATCAACGAATCCTGAAAAAAGTATCACAGATTACAAAATAATATTTATCAGCAAAACTGTTGATAATTCTAATAATAAATCATCATATTATTCTGATTTCTGAAGATCATGTGACACTGAAGACTGGAGGAATGATGCTGAAAATACAGCTGCACATCACATGAATAAATTACACTTTCATGTATATTAAAATAGAAAAATGTTAATACTATCTTACAATATTACATGTTTTCCAGTATTTTTGTGAGCATATCTGCAACTGCAGTTTATAAGGAGTTTGGAAATGTCCCAGAAAAAGTGAAGTGTTCACCACTTCTAAGAGATCTGCTTCTGAGCAGTTAAGCACACTGTTGAAAAAAGATGTGGGAAGTGTGTCAAGATAGCAGGTTGATGATTTTAGGTGCTGCACTGTGTCTTCCAGAATGTTGCAATCAATTGCTTCAAAAATAGACAGTATCTTTTTTTATATTGTGGCTGAATCTGTCTGACCTCTGCATTACTTGAGGATGTGCTAATCGCCTTCCTGATATTGATGATCTTCTCAGAAAAGAAGGATGCAAACTCATTGCATTTGCTGTCTGAGAGCATTTCACTGGGAATCTGACTCAGTCTAAGTCTCGTAACTTTGAACGCTCCTCTGGTTTCAGTTGTTTTTTTGTTTATTTTGGTGACGTATAAATAAAGTCTTCCCATCTGCCTGCACTTGAGTCTTCGCCTCTTGCGATCCGTGACACTACGTCCTTAATAACAATGGATGAAAAGTTTAGAGCCCTACTGATGATTAAGTCTAGAGTGTGTCCACCTTTGTGTGTGGGTCAATGTAGGCTACATGCTGAATCGATAGGTAAAAAAAAAAGCCTCAAGTCCAAATCAAGTCGATCTGAATCAACCGAGTCGCGAACAGGCTCCGAAGTGCCGATTTGAATCAAGCGAGTCGCGAACAGGCTCCGAAGTGCCGATCTGAAAACTTCAACCAAAGAATGTAAAAAATTACTCTATTTCTCTAATAACTCTACAACTCAATGAAAGACTCAGATCACGTATCTAAAAATAAATCGCTATAGTAAAAGAGAAATAATGAGAGGAGTGAAGTTTCCTACCATTCTGCTGTGTTTGGTCCTCAGGCGCGTCTTCACCTCGCTCACACGCGCGTTTACAACGCTAAATTAATCATCTTTGCTAATTATTATACATTTACTTCATTGTCAGCTTCAGGTACTTCATTTTTTATTGTTCAATGAACTGTTTGAAACAAAAAATGGTTGTATTTCAGTAATAATTCTAAATTATCAAAATAAAATAAAATAATGTTTTCTATTTTAATATCCTTTAAATTATAATTTATTTCTGTGATGTGCAGCTGTATTTTCAGCATCATTCCTCCAGTCTTCAGTGTAACATGATATTTAAAAATCTTGAAATTATGATTATTTATTAATAGAATTATTAATAGTTACCAAATATTATTTTGGAATCTGCGATAAATGTTTTCAGGACTCTTCGATGTATAATTTTTTTAAAGAACAGCGTTTATTCAAAATATTAATCTCTTCTAACAATATTAATCTTTGATATCACTTCTTATCAATGTAACACATCCTGAATAAAAGATTCTAAGATCTAATAAAGAATACAATTTTTATAAAAAAAGAAAGGATAAAAATTACTATATTTTAATATAGTAAAAAACTATTTGAACTGTAGTGAATATTATTAGAAAAATTTATATTTTAAATAAAAGCTCTTCTTTTTAACTTTTTATTCATCAAAGAATTCTGAAAAAAGTATCACAGATTACAAAATGATATTTAATCAGCAAAACTGTTGATAATTCTAATAATAAATCATCATATTATTCTGATTTCTGAAGATCATGTGACACTGAAGACTGGAGGAATGATGCTGAAAATACAGCTGCACATCACATGAATAAATTACACTTTCATGTATATTAAAATAGAAAAATGTTAATAATATCTTACAATATTACATGTTTTCCAGTATTTTTGATCAAATAAATGCTGTCTTGATGAGTAAAATAAATTCTTGTAAAAAAACATAAACAATCATTCTGATCCCAAACTCTGACCGGTAGTGTGGTGTTTGTGTGTGTGTGTGTGTGTGTGTGTGTGTGTGTGTGTGTGTTTATATATATAGTCGCGAACAGGCTCCGAAGTGCCGATCTGAAAACTTCAACCAAAGAATGTAAAAATAACTCTATTTCTCTAATAACTCTACAACTCTATGAAAGACCTAGATCACGTATCTAAAAATAAATCGCTATAGTAAAAGAGAAATAATGAGAGGAGTGAAGTTTCCTACCGTTGTGCTGTGTTTGGTCCTCAGGCGCGTCTTCACCTCGCTCACACGCGCGTTTACAACGCTAAATTAATCATCTTTGCTAATTATTATACATTTACTTCATTGTCAGCTTCAGGTACTTCATTTATTATTGTTCAATGAACTGTTTTGAAACAAAAAAAAAGTTGTATTTCAGTAATAATCAAAATTATCAAAATAAAATAAAATAATGGTTTCTATTTTAATATCCTTTAAAATATAATTTATTTCTGTGTTTGTGCAGCTGTATTTTCAGCATCATTCCTCCAGTCTTCAGTGTTACATGATCTTTAGAAATCATGAAATTATGATGATTTATTAATACAATTATTAATAGTTGTGCTACCAAATATTATTTTGGAATCTGCGATAATGTTTTCAGGATTCTTCGATGTATAATTTTTTTAAAGAACAGCGTTTATTCAAAATATAAATCTCTTCTAAAATATTAATCTTTGATATCACTTCTCATCAATGTAACACATCCTGAATAAAAGATTCTAAGATCTAATAAAGAATACAATTTCTTATAAAAAAAGGATAAAAATGTACTGAGCCCAAAACTATTGAACTGTAGCGAATATTGTTAGAAAATATTTATATTTTAAATAAAAGCTCTTCTTTTTAACTTTTTATTCATCAACGAATCCTGAAAAAAGTATGCAACAGATTACAAAATAATATTTATCAGCAAAACTGTTGATAATTCTAATAATAAATCATCAATATTATTCTGATTTCTGAAGATCATGTGACATTGAAGACTGAAGGAATGATGCTGAAAATACAGCTGCACATCACATGAATAAATTACACTTTCATGTATTTTAAAATAGAAAAATGTTAATAATATCTTACAATATTACATGTTTTCCAGTATTTTTTGTGAGCATATCTGCAACTGCAGTTTATAAGGAGTTTGGAATGTCCCAGAAAAAGTGAAGTGTTCACCACTTCTAAGAGATCTGCTTCTGAGCAGTTAAGCACACTGTTGAAAAAGATGTGAGAAGTGTGTCAAGATAGCAGGTTGATGATTTTAGGTGCTGCACTGTGTCTTCCAGAATGTTGCTATCAATTGCTTCAAAAATAGACAGTATCTTTTTTATATTGTGGCACAATCTGTCTGACCTCTGCATTACTTGAGGATGTGCTAATCGCCTTCCTGATATTGGATGATCTTCTCAGAAAAGAAGGATGCAAACTCATTGCATTTGCTGTCTGAGAGCATTTCACTGGGAATCTGACTTCAGTCTAAGTCTCGTAACTTTGAACGCTCCTCTGGTTTCAGTTGTGTTTTTGTTTATTTTGGTGACGTATAAATAAAATCTTCCCATCTGCCTGCACTTGAGTCTTCGCCTCTTGCGGATCCGTGACACTACGTCCTTAATAACAATGGATGAAAAGTTTAGAGCCCTACTGATGATTAAGTCTAGAGTGTGTCCACCTTTGTGTGTGGGTCCATGTCCATGCTGAATCGACAGGTAAAAAAAAAAGCCTCAAGTCCAAATATTAATTTATCAACCAATTAACTGTTTGACAAACACTTCCTGCTTCGATGTCCTGATCTGAATTAAAAAAAATCTCAAACATGCTCCGAGGTGCCGATCTGAATCAACCGAGTCGCGAAAATGCTCCAAAGCGCCGATCTGAATCAACCGAGTCACGAACAGGCTCCGAAGTGCCGATCTGAATCAACCGAGTCGCGAACAGGCTCCGAAGTGCCGATCTGAATCAACCGAGTCGCGAACATGCGCCGAAGTGTCGATCTGAATCAACCGAGTCGCGAACATGCGCCGAACGCCGATCTGAATCAACCGAGTCGCGAACATGCGCCGAAGCGCCGATCTGAATCAACCGAGTCGCGAACAGGCTCCGAAGTGCCGATCTAAATCAACCGAATCGCGAACATGCTCCGAAATGACGATCTGAATCAACCGAGTTCGCGAACAGGCTCCGAAGTGCCGATCTGAATCAACCGAGTCGCGAACATGCGGCGAAGTGTCGATCTGAATCAACCGAGTCGCGAACATGCTCCGAAGTGCCGATCTGAATCAAACCGAGTCGCGAACAGGCTCCGAAGTGCCGATCTGAAAACTTCAACCAAAGAATGTAAAAAATAACTCTATTTCTCTAATAACTCTACAATTCTATGAAAGACCTAGATCATGTATCTAAAAATAAATCGCTTATAGTAAAAGAGAAATAATGAGAGGAGTGAAGTTTCCTACCATTGTGCTGTGTTTGGTCCTCAGGCACGTCTTCACCTCGCTCACAACGCGCGTTTACAACGCTAAATTAAACCATCTTTGCTTAATTATTATACATTTACTTCATTGTCAGCTTTAGGTACTTCATTTATTATTGTTCAATGAACTGTTTGAAACAAAAAAAAGTTGTATTTCAGTAATAATTCAAAAATTATCAAAATAAAATAAAATAATGGTTTCTATTTTAATATCCTTTAAAATATAATTTATTTCTGTGATGTGCAGCTGTATTTTCAGCATCATTCCTCCAGTCTTCAGTGTTACATGATCTTTAGAAATCATGAAATTATGATGATTTATTAATACAATTATTAATAGTTGTGCTACCAAATATTATTTTGGAATCTGCGATAATGTTTTCAGGATTCTTCGATGTATATTTTTTTAAAGAACAGCGTTTATTTCAAAATATAAATCTCTTCTAACAATATTAATCTTTGATATCACTTCTCATCAGTGTAACACATCCTGAATAAAAGATTCTAAGATCTAATAAAGAATACAATTTCTTATAAAAAAAAGGATAAAAATTTACTGAGCCCAAACTATTGAACTGTAGCGAATATTGTTAGAAAAATATTATATTTTTAAATAAAAGCTCTTCTTTTTAACTTTTTATTCATCAACGAATCCTGAAAAAAGTATCACAGATTACAAAATAATATTTATCAGCAAAACTGTTGATAATTCTAATAATAAATCATCATATTATTCTGATTTCTGAAGATCATGTGACACTGAAGACTGGAGGAATGATGCTGAAAATACAGCTGCACATCACATGAATAAATTACACTTTCATGTATATTAAAATAGAAAAATGTTAATACTATCTTACAATATTACATGTTTTCCAGTATTTTGTGAGCATATCTGCAACTGCAGTTTATAAGGAGTTTGGAAATGTCCCAGAAAAAAGTGAAGTGTTCACCACTTCTAAGAGATCTGCTTCTGAGCAGTTAAGCACACTGTTGAAAAAAGATGTGAGAAGTGTGTCAAGATAGCAGGTTGATGATTTTAGGTGCTGCACTGTGTCTTCCAGATGTTGCTATCAATTGCTTCAAAAATAGACAGTATCTTTTTTATATTGGTGGCTGAATCTGTCTGACCTCTGCATTACTTGAGGATGTGCTAATCGCCTTCCTGATATTGATGATCTTCTCAGAAAAGAAGGATGCAAACTCATTGCATTTGCTGTCTGAGAGCATTTCACTGGGAATCTGACTTCAGTCTAAGTTCGTAACTTTGAACGCTCCTCTGGTTTCAGTTGTTTTTTTGTTTATTTTGGTGACGTATAAATAAAGTCTTCCCATCTGCCTGCACTGAGTCTTCGCCTCTTGCGATCCGTGACACTACGTCCTTAATAACAATGGATGAAAAGTTTAGAGCCCTACTGATGATTAAGTCTAGAGTG